>NC_058084.1:275637008-275937008 GCF_014858855.1 Bufo gargarizans
TTGATAAATTTGGGATTTTTTCCTAAATAAAGGTGAAATATATTGACTCAAATTTAAGACTATATTATGTCCAATAGGTTGGCTCTGCAGGTGAGTAATGTGGTGCTCGCATCCTTGGATAGGAATCACATGAAGTAACGGCAATAAATGGCTGGCACTCACTTCCAGCTATACTCAATGACTCTGTTTATTGTCACATATCCCTGTGACGCGTTTCAACACTCTCAGCTGTTTGACAAAGACATCTGCGAGTGTCAAAACGCGTACCTCTATGTGCTTTATGTAAAATTAAGAATTAGGGTAATAAATATTGTGGTTTGTTTTGCTGTTAACCCTTGCTCTGCTACACAAAGATGGATTTAAATAGATAATCTGTACCCCAAAAAAATGTGATTTTAAAATGTTACCACCGTTTTGCTTTAATTCCTGTGGAACATATAAAGGGTTAACAAAGTTTGTAAAATTAGTTTCAATTTTGGTTGGTTTCTATTATGTAAGCCCCTAAAGTCACTTGAGTACTGAAATGGTCCTTATAAACAGTTTTGGATTTTTTCTAGAAAATTTCAAAAATTGCTTTAAAAATTCTAAGCCTTCTAAAATCCTATAAAAATAAAATGTACAAAATGATGCCAACATAGAGGAGACATATGGTGAATGTTAATAACTATCTTGTGAGGAATCACTTTGTCTTAAAATCAGAGAAATAAAAATTTTGAAAATTGGAAATTTTTCAAAATTTTCTGCAAATTCTGGATATTTTTATGCATAAAGTTAACATATCAAATGAAATTCACAACTAACATGAAGTAAACAATCTTAGAATCGCTTGGGTAAGTAAGCGTACCAAATAAAGTGACATATCAGATTTGAAAAGTGGGGCTCCGGCATTTGGTCCAAATTGGCTTTTACTTGATGGAGTTAAATCTTTAAACGTTAAGTCAGATCTTTCTGTTAACACAGCAATTGCATTTTTTACATTATGTATATTTTCTTTAATAGACAGTACAGTATGCCCACCAGTTTGATTACTGCACCATACTGTATTCTTGTGTAATTTGGATAATCATTCTGGAATATAATGATTGAATTTAAATTATTTTTAACTGGAAGGTTAATACAAGAAAAGGTTTCTACAGGATATGTCTGCAAACAAAATATTCTCAAGTAAATAGTATATGACACACTTTGAAATGCCTGTGCATGCTATAGATATAAATTGTCCATGAATTTGGCCGTTAAATTTCTGAATTTTAACACAGGGTAAATACATTAGCCTACATTTATTCAACCTCAAGTTGACCTAAAATGACACAATGTTGTCTTTAATCTATATAAATGTCTTTTACTTTAGACCTTGTGGAACTTTTTTCCCTTTAAATCAATGCAAAACATATTTGAAAAGATCATCATCTGCATCCTTAGAAGACATCTTAGACAATCAATGTCTTTTCGGAAGCAGGTGCTGCTCAAGCCACAGGCAACAACATGGAGCATGCTTCATATTGATCTAATTACAGAAGATGATATTAGCTTGTAGGTCTAGTGTCTTACTTTAGTTTTGTTGTAAGTCGTTTAAATGATGGAACATTGAAACTGTGCAATATAAATTGTCATTATTGCTTAAAACTACTTTCTTACATCTAAATAAAAGTGCTTTCACTAATGTAACAATTATCTGAAGAAAATATGATATAGGAATAATATAGTTGCATTTGTACATACCAAAGAATCTTAGTATTTTTGTCTATGCACAACACAAACTTTGACCTTAGCATTATATTTAGAGATGAGCAAATTTTTCAAAAATTCAATTTGGCCTGTTCACCAAATTTTTAGAAAATGTTTTGCTTTGATCCAAATTTATTTGTGGCAAATCATGTTAAAAATTGCAATTTCCTGGCTGCAGAGAACACAGATAGGAAGTCTGCTTTGGTAGTGAAATAATACTGTGAGTCAGTATTATATGCAGATGGCAGGTGTCGCTCTTAGAATCACTGCACACTTCATTTATTTGGGCAGTCATGGGGCTCAAACTGACCTTATAACTCAAGTATGAACTCAGCCTTACAAGTTGATGTTAACACCAAGAAGAAGCACACTTTTACACTGTCCTGAGCTGATTCCACATAGATGTCTACAGAACCTGTTCTATTAAATGCTTATACAAGTAGAGCCCCCGACAGAGTGGAGATGGTGTCAGCAGTAAGTTTGTGTTGACGTCAATGATTATTTTGCACTTCCTTTGATCCTTCAGAACAATAACCCCCAAATAACAGATCCTGTCTGTGGAGCATCCACCTTCACTCGGTCAGCATTTGGTCAGTAATCCATCAGTATTGCTAATGCCCAAAAAACAGGAATGGATCCAAAAGAAAAATGACATGACAGTCATGAAGAGGGGAGGGTGGGAACAGCTTAAGAAGTCCACAGAGTGGCCCTATGATATAGTTATAAGGTGGAAGCAGCATGAGGAGACCACAGAGTGGCCCAATGTCAGAGTCTTGAAGTGGCAGCAGCATCAGGAGGAGGCCACAAAGTGGCACAATGACAGTGTGGAGATTGCGGCAGCATCAGGAGGCCACAGAGTGGCAAGGTGACATAGTGTGGAGGTGGCAGCAGCATCAGAAGACCACAGAGTGGCAAGGTCACATTGTGTGGAGGTCACAGCAGCATGAGGAGACCAGAGAGTGGCAAGGCTACATAGTGTGGAGAGTGCAGCAGCACGAGGAGACCACAGAGTGACAAGGTGACAGAGTGGGGAGATGGGTGGCAATAACAATACCCGCTGAAGATGGTGGGTGAAAGAAGGAGTATCAAATGTGTGGCATCAGGCGGATGGCAGCATTAGAATAGTAGCTGAGGCAGGTAGCCAGAAGAAACCAGTCTCTTTTGTCAAAGTTTTGGTGTGGCACCATGGATGAACTAGTCTGATGCATCAGGCATTGGTGGATGGAATTCATGGCTGATCCATGCCTGATTTATCTTGACAAAGCTCAGTCTCTCGACATTTTAGCTGGACAGGCAAGTTCTTCTTGGCGTAACTATGGCCCACGCTGCACTAAAGACCCACTCTGATGCCACACTACTGGCCGGGCATGACAGCTTTTCCAGGGCAAACTCTGCTAGTTGCGGTCACAAATCCAGTTTGGCTGCCCAGTAGTCCAGCACATCTTTAATGTGGGTGGCAGAGTGTTTTCCAAATATGCCACCACCTGCTGGTTCAGGTTCTGCTCCAGGTCTAGATGCTGCTGCTGGTGAGTAGTTTCTTCACTATGCGGGTGAAGAAAGCTGCTCATCAGTAGTGATGTCCTGAACTATTCGCCGGCGAATAGTTCCCGGCAAACATAGCTTGTTCGCGTTTGCCGTTGCGGGTGAACATATGCGATGTTCGGTCCGCCCCCTATACATCATCATTGAGTAAACTTTGACCCTGTACCTCACAGTCAGCAGACACATTCCAGCCAATGAGCAGCAGACCCTCCCTCCCAAACCCTCCCACCTCCTGGACAGCATCCATTTTAGATTCATTCGGAAACTGCATTCACAGTGAGAGGAGGGAGAGTGTAGCTGCTGCTGATTCAATAGGGAAACCGTTAGCTAGGGCATTGTTCTGTGTCCACAAACTCATCTGCTGTAAGGACAGTGTGCTTTTATTTTTTATTTTGTATATATATTTATATTGCAGTTGCCAGGCTCAGTCATAGACAGCACTGTGTGCGCAGTTCACACCATTCATACAGGGTGTGACAGAAAATACCTTGCAGATAAAAAAAAATTATATTTAATATTTTTCTGTGACATAATCACATTTGCAAGCCCGTGTGTGTCAGGCCCACACATACTGTATACTGCTAGTGGCTAGGCCTGCACTCATACCGTTACAGGGTGTCATTTACTCAAATACCTTGCAGATACAAAAAATTCTATTGAAAAATTGTCTGTGATCTAATCACATTTGCAAGCCCGTGCGTGTCAGGCCAACACATACTGTATTGTGCCCACTTGCTAGTGGCTAGGCCTGCACTCATACCATTACAGGGTGTCATTCACTCAAATACCTTGCAGGAAAAAAAAAATCTATTTAACATTTTTCATGTGTTGAATCTCATCGTACAACGCTTTGTGTCTAAGTACCCAGGCTTACAGGACATCCTCAAGCAGGCCAGGAAGGTGTGTGGCCATTTCAGGCATTCCTACACGGCCATGGAGAACTTTTCAGACATTCAGCAGCGAAACATGCCAGTGAGGTGCTTGATTTGCGACAGCCTGACATGTTGGAATTCAACACTCCTAATGTTCGACCTCCTAAACCAACAAGAAAAAGCTGTCAACGAGTATTTGTATGACTGGGGTGCTAGGACAGCCTCTGCGGAGCTGGGAATTTTTTTGCCACGTTACTGGACGCTCATGCGCAATGCCTGTAGGCTCATGCGTCCTTTTGAGGAGGTGACAAACCTAGTCAGTCGCACCGAAGGCACCCTCAGCGACCTCATCCCATTTGTTTTCTTCCTGGAGCGTGCCCTGCGAAGAGTGCTGGATTAGGCTGTAGATGAGCGTGAAGAGGAAGAGTTGTGGTCACCATCACCACCAGAAACAGCCTTGTCATCATAGCTTGCCGGACCTGCGGCAACGCTGCAAGAGGAGTATGAGGAAGAGGAGTCAGAGGAGGAATATGGCTTTGAGGAGGAGGAAGACCAACCACAGCAGGCATCCCAGGGTGCTCGTTGTTGTCACCTATCTGGGACCCATGGTGTTGTACGTGGCTGGCGGGGGGGAGAACAGACCGTCAAGACATCAGCGAGGAGGAGGAACGGTAAATGAGTAGCTTGGCATCCAACCTTGTGCAAATGGGGTCTTTCATGCTGTCATGTCTGTTGAGGGACCCTCGTATAAAAAGAATGAAGGAGAACGACCTGTACTGGGTGGCCACGCTACTAGACCCCTGGAATAAGCAGAAAGTGGCGGAAATGTTACCAAATTACCGGAAGTCAGAAAGGATGCAGCAGTTCAAAACCAAACAAAAAAATATGCTTTACACAGCTTATAAGGGGGATGTCATAGCACAACGGGAATCTAACTGGGGAAGAGGTGAAAGTAATCCTCCTCCTACCACGACCACAGCAGCAAGGACAGGACGCTTTACAGATGTGTTGTTGGAGGACATGGAGCTTTTTCAGTCCTACATATTGCCACAGCCCTTCGGGATCCAGCCTTAGAGAACGACTCAACCGACAGGTGGCAAACTACCTCGCCTTAACTGCAGATAGCGACACTCTGAGGAGCGATGAACCCCTTGACTACTGGGTGTGCAGGCTTCACCTGTGGCCTGAGCTATCCCAGTTTGCGATAGAACTTCTGGCCTGCCCCGCTTCAAGTGTCCTGTCAGAAACGACCTTCAGTGCAGCAGGAGGCATTGTCACTGACAAAAGAAGTCGCCTCGGTCACAAAAAAGTGTTAATTGCCTCACCTTCATTAAGATGAATGAGGCATGGATCCCAAAGGGACTGACAGTAGGGTATACGTTTAACTAACAAAAGGCCTGATGACATGCCTTGGCCTCAAAATGGTCCCCACGCTGCTGTATTTAATGTCTGAATACCGGATGACTTTCGTGAATTCTCCGCCACCAACTAGGGTTCAAGCCGTAATGTTTCTGCCTTATAAACATACATTTTTCCAGCCGCTGCTACAACAGCGGCTGCAACAATAACATTGTTTTTCAAGCATGTGTACATGCCTAATTTTTCTGGCCTCTGGTGCTGCACTGTGGCTGCAAAAAAAAAAAAGGCACATACAAGTGTCAATTCCCCTTTCGTGATCGTTACCTTGTTGTGGTGAAGGGGCTTGCGTATCACAATGAAGCAATCATCACCTCTATGCGTGTGTTGGCAATGTTGCCACACCCCAGATAAGGCCGTTGCTTCATTATGATCAGACCAAAAGCGATCGCGATGGCTGGATGTTTTTTCATAAAAAAATTAATTAAAAAAATTATGTTTTTTCTAAGTTGTATGGGTTGGTTTTTAATACATAAAATAAAAAAAATCATAATAAAGTCTCTTAATAGTTTATTAGAAATAATGCAGACAATTAAAAAAATCCCCAACAATACAAATCAAGTACAAAGCTCAGAACTAAATTATTCCAGGATGTCGTAATGGTTCGTTAATTCGACAATGGTTAATCAATGTGACACACGTCCCTGGATAGGGGGCGTAACAGGGATTAAACTGATAGGAATAGAACTAGTTAAGACACCACTCATATAGGGTGTCACAGCACATTGCTCCGTGCACGCGCAGTGCCCCAACTTGGGAATAAGAGGACCGACCAAGCTGCTTTTTCCATCTCCCGGTTCCTAAAATCAATTCAGTTTGGTGTATCAGAGTTTGGTCTGTCACTGTGAAGGCAGTCGAAGGTACCGGGTCTAAAAATTTTTTTTCACAAAAGGCAATCCCACCCTGATATGGGACGTTACAGGGATTAAACTGATGAGAATTGTACTACAGAAAATAGCACTCATATCAGGTGTGACAGTAAATTGCACGGCGCAGATGCAGTGACCGTGGCATGGATTCAAAGGGGAGGGAGCCAGCATTTTTTAACCATCTCCCCGTTCGAAAAATCTATTTAATAAACGGACCCCAGATTGGGGATGTAACAGGGATTAAACTGATGAGAAGAGAGAACTATAGAAAATAGCACTCATATCGGGTGGGACAGTAAATTGCACGGCGCAGATGCAGTGACCGTGGCGTGGATTCAAACAAAGGGGAGGGAGCCAGCGTTTTTTAACCATCTCCCCATTCGAAAAATCTATTCAATTCACCTTTCCGGGACCCTGGGTGTTGTACGTGGCTGGGTGGAGGAAGACACCTTCAATGACATCAATGGGACATGGCTAGCTTGGTATCCAACCTTGTGCAAATGGGAAGTTTGCGGTTGGGCAAATGGACTGTTTGCGGTTCATTAAAAAAGGAGTTTGGTCTGTCAATATCTGTGAAGCGGGCGTATCCCTTACACTACCTGATCGATACAACATCATACCTGATCTTATACATACACTGGATGTTTTAAACAACGTTGTTCAAAAGAAATTTGGATTGTTAGGTGATTTATGCCCTTTATGGATTAAAATCTAACTCTGCGTCAACTATGCAGTTTTCCATGGGAGTTTTGCCATGGATCCCCCTCTGGCATGCCACAGTCCAGGTGTTAGTCCCCTTGAAACTACTTTTCCATCTCTATTGTGGCCAGAAAGAGTCCCTGTGGGTTTTAAAATTCGCCTGCCTATAGAAGTCAATGGCGGTTCGCACGTTTGCGAACATTTGCAGAAATTTGCGTTCGCCGTTTGCGAACGGAAAATTTCATGTTCGCGACATCTGTACTCATCAGCGACTCTAGACTCAAGTTGCTGCCGATGGAGCTGGTACTGCTTCTGCCACCCCACCCCTCCCCAGCAGCCATGGTAGTGTTAAGTGAGCGCAGAGGGCCCCCTGGTCAAACCTGTGAGAGGATGGACAATGGCTCAGATAGGCAGCGGCCAACTGACTACATAGGATGTCTCTATAGTAGTTTAGTTTGTCCTCCCTCTCAGTGGTGGCAAAAAATGCCCCCATTTTGGACCAGTAGCAAGGGTCTAACAAGGTGGAGAGCCATAAGTCATCCCTCTGCCAAATGGTGACAATTCGGCTTTCACTACGCAAGCAAGTGAGCATGCACCGGGCCATTTGTGCAAGTGGAAGTGACTCGGAGGGACTACCTGCCTCCGTCTCCACTGCATATTGCCACGGTGTGTCTGGGTCCTTTGTCTCGTCTTCCTCATCGCCCTGTAGCTACTCTGGCTGCTCCTGCTCCTGTCCGCTTGGATCATCAAGAAATTGTTGATGGCCTTTCTCTGCTCGTACAGTCAGTCCAACATATGAAGGGTGAAATTCCAATTGTGGAAACGTTGCATATCAGCCTATTTTGGGGGATGCTGTTCTGCCGCTGCAGCTCAAGGATTGTGTGTTTTGTGGTGTACGAGTGGCTGAAGTGCATGTAAAGTTTCCTGGCCATTTTTTGGATGTCTTTCAGATGGGTGGAAGACTTCAGGAACCGCTTGACAACCAGACTGAACACAGCATGGCTCAGCCCTTCTTGTTGCAGCGCTGACACCATGTTCTTCCCGTTGTCGGTCACCATGGCTCCGATTTTAAGTTGTCACAGAGAAAGCCAGGATTCAATTTTTTGGTGAAGGACTGACTCAGTTTGCCCAGGCAAACGAAGTGCAGAATAGCGTGACACTCCATGCCCTGCACATGTGGTATGCTGGAGGGGCACTGTGCATTGTCCCTGCAGTGGAGGCTGAGGACAAGGTGGAGGATGAGGAGGCAGAGGCGGACATTGTTGCAGAACCAACGGTGTGAGAATGTGGAGGCAGAAGCTGCATCACCTTGCTGGGGTGGCTGTGCAGGAACCACATTCATCCAGTGGGCAGTTATAGCTACCGACCAATTTTCCCAAAAAAGGCTGTTCCACAAAAAAAAACAAAAAAAAAAAAAAAACACTGAATGGCTAATCAACATAATTTGGTCCGTACAGCACCCTGTAAATGGCTGTAGTAAAATGAAACTTCCCCGCTGAAAGTCCCAAAAAATCTTTGCCACTAATACACCCTAGTGTTGTGCGCGAATATTCGTATAACGTTTATCGCGAATATCGGCACTTCGAGAATTCGCTAATATTTAGAATATAGTGCTATATATTCGTAATGACGAATATTTTATTTTTTAAATTTTTATTTTTTTATTTTTTTAGCACGGGAAACAGGTGATCATCCCTCCCTTCTTCTAGCTTGTGGACCAATGAAAAGGCTTTGTCACAGCTCAGCAACATCCCTAGCAAACAATAGAAATGTTGCCTACCCCTTCACTATATAAATTAAGACACTCCCCAGCATCTGTGAGTGAGTGAGAGAGAGAGATACTGTGCTGTGCTTTTTCAAATTACATTACAAATTGCATATAAATAATCCTGATAGTATTAGATAGTAATAGGGAATTGTGTAGCTGTAATAGCTAATAGGGTCCAATGCAGGGTGTAGTGTAGGTTATAGAGATAGCTGAAATGTATAATCCATATAATTAGTGTTAGATAGTGTAGGTTAATAGGGAATACAGTAGCTTAGTTGATAGGGTCCAGTGCTTGGTGCAGTGTAGGTTACATAGTTAGTTAGCTTAAATATATAATCCATATAGTTAGTGCTAGATAGTGTAGGTAAGTTAGGGAATAGTTTAGCTGATAGTTTCCAGGGCAGGGTGTACTTTAGGTTAGATAGGGATATAGGATAGTGTTGAGTTTATCTGTTTGTTTTGTCCATCTGTGAAACAAAACAAGTGTTTGCATATTTTGTCATAAAAAAAGAAAGTATTGTTAGTGGGAAAATAAATTAAACTAATTTTTTAGTTCTAGCATTTTAGGCTTTAGTTTGTGTAGTGATTAGTGTTTGCGTTGTTTTTCATTAAAAAAACAAAAAAGTAAAAAAGTATTTTAGTCTTAGTGCTTTAGTGTTCAGTTTCTGTTGCGATTAGTGTTTGCGTCTTTTGTTAGTGAAAAAGAAACAAAAAGGTATTTTAGTCTTAGTGTTTTTATTCAGTTTCCATAGTTATTAGTGTTTGGCATCTTTTGTTAGTGCGAAAAAAATTAAAAGTATTTTAGTGTTACTGTTTTAAGCTTTAGTTTGTGTAGTAATTAGTGTTTGCATCTTTTGTCAGTGAAAAAAAAATATATTTTTTAGTCTAAGTGATTTAGGGTTCAGTTTCTGTAGTGATTAGTGTTTGTTTCTTTTGTTAGTGGGAAAAAAAAATAAAAAAATTTAGTCCTAGTGTTTAGGTTTTAATTTGTGTAGTGATTAGTGTTTGCATCTTTTGTCAGTTAAAAAATAAATCTTTTAGTGTTTTAGTGCGTAGTTTCTGTAGTGATTAGTGTTTGAATCTTTTTTTAGTGGAAAACAAAAAATAAAAAATAAAAGTATTTTAGTCCTAGTGTTTTAGGCTTTAATTTGTGTAGTGATTGCAAATGTGTAGTGGTTGCGTATTTTGTTAGTGGAAAATAAATAAAGGACTGGGGGGCGTGGCCAACCGCCGAACAGGGAGGAAGTGTCTACACAGTGCTCCTGCTCCTGAATCTTTATCCTGCGACATCCAGGCGATATAATAGCTGGAAGCTACACCAAATCTGTCCTGCTAGACTACAAACATCAATTGGATCATTTTAAGTCCTCTCTCGGACAATTAGGAGCGCTGATAGCCGGAATCCATCTACGGCCTAGCTGGAGTGCCTGAGCCTTGGACTCACGCCACAGCTCCTATCTACATGGCTATTACCGCTAACCCGATAACAGGGCCCTATGCAAGGAGCACTCCTGACACTAATGGAGATCACCTACCGGTAAGAGGATTTAATCCTTATTGCAACACCGATACAGGCATCACATCGACTCCAGGCCCTGGGGACACTTTCACACCGCATAGCGGCATCTGACTAACATCAGCTTATCAAAGCCGATCGGCTCTGTTATATTGATCCACGGGAAGCCTACAAAGAAAACTTTCTGACCCACTCAGCACTCCCTTTTATTATTCAAACGAGTGACTTACCTGTCACAGTCAAAGATAATAACACAGTTCGTGCGTGAGACCCGCTGTGATACGGCTGTGTTCGGAGTATCACGCTTCTAACTACATCCCCTGAGAGCTCCACCGCAAGGAATGGGATTGACTATTTTGCTAAACCTGGTCATATCCAGGTTCTAATAAAATCAGCGATCATTCCTCTTTGCCCCCCCCCCCCTTCCTCCACCTAACCGCTACTCATTCTCGGCAGTTAAAAGGTGTATGGGAGAAGATCTGCCCTTGCTATATTTAAAGGAACAGTGACTCTTTTTAGAAGTGAAACAACATCAACTTCATTGTGTGATATCACACATTTACTTGATAATCCACAGATTATACCTTTATAAGCAAACAGCACTACCCACAGATTAATAATATCTCATCATCCACAAGTTTTTAATATATTCACCTTTCCCAAGCCTGCGTTTTCTTAAGTAACCAAACAAAGGAACTGATGATGTATTCATTGCCAAGCCATACCAGATACAGGCACATGTGATTATTTTGCAAAGTGGTTTCAGACACTAGCACCTATGGTAAAGGTGGGAAGATTCAGAGGCACCAGCCAAGATTTTCATATTCCTGCTAAACCTCCACATCTGTCTCAACCAGGTCTGGACAATTTCATAATGAAGAAATTACAAGCACACCCTGTGGCACAAGTCTCCACTCCTAAAGGAGCCACACAGAAGGCTACAACACGCTCCCTAGAAGGAGACAGTGAATATGAAGACGTTACAGAACCCACCACAGAACTACCATTGTCCAGATCTTTCATCTCCAGAGCTTTATCAGATGCTTTGAATCCGGTACTTGAAGAGCTGTCTGAAATAAAAAGAGAAATGAGACAGATCGGTAATAGAGTCGAAATGCTTGAAACCACGCAAACAGCTATTACTAACTACACTAAACAGGCCTCTGAAGCTCTCTAAATATCAACGAACACATCAATCATCTTCATGACTATATTGAAGACCAAGACGACAGAAGCAGGAGGAATAATATCCGCTTTCGTGGCATCCCTGAATCAGTTGCAAATGAAGCAATTCCCAAAGCAGTTGAAGAAATATGCAAATCCTTGCTGGCAGAGGATCCTCCTAATCCTGTTGTCATAGAAAGAGCCCACAGAGCCCGGTGTCCCAAACCGAAGCCGGAAGACCACCCAAGAGACGTAATCTGTAAACTCTTGAACTTTGCTCAGAAAGAAGCAATAATGAAAAAAGCTAGAGAAATGGAAAGCATTGAATATGGAGATGCCACAATTCAATTATTCCAAGATATTACACCAGTAACACTAAAGAAAAGACGCATGTTGAAACCTCTAACAGACCATTTAAGATACAAGAGAATTGCTTTCAGATGGCTTGGGATGCTGATAACATGGAGAGAGAGAAGATACACCATAAGAACACCAAAAGATCTACCAGACGTCCTTGCTGCACTGGAAATTACGGACATAGATATCCCAGACTGGTCCATTGCTACAGATGTTCTTATACTACCTGAAGTTCCACCCTCAACCACATGGGAGACCATCCTCTCCAGCAAAGTTCTGAAGAACAGAAGAAGACAAGGGAAGATGACTCCTAGACGTCTCATGGCAGATGAGGATTGAAGTTATAAAAGATAGATATCTTGTCCTCCCACTTATATAGAGGTTACTGATTGTGCTCTCCTAACCTTCTCTTCTATTACTTTATGGAAAGACATCTCTAATGTCCCATGATCTTGATGTGCAGCATGAGGCCTTCCTCCCCTCCTTTTCCTGAACCGCCCCTCCCCCACTTTTCCTTCCCTCCTGCTGCATCTTTGGATCAACACCCAGAGCCACTCAGTAAAGCCTCCTCTACCTCACATTATACTTTTGTATTACTGTTATTACTTAAACTAATAGTAGTTAGAATATATACTACATATCACCATCTGTGCCGTACATGATATGTATTGAAAAAGTTTTGTTTCAAACCTGTTAAGTTATCTTTTTAGGTCTCCTTAGGACCTATAATCTACATGTTCCCACTCATTCTCTTATTAGTGATGTCTTTTCGGGAATGGTTCTTAAATGTAATGTTCATGTCTAATCTTCATTTTGTTTTCTATGTACTTAGAATGGCTTTATCCCCTCCCTCATACCCATCCCCACTCACTCCTGTACCCAAAGTACCAATGAGTGCCTTCGGAAGATATGAATACCCAGTAGAAGCAGAACGGAGCATCACACCAGTGAGTAAATTATATGCACAAGATCTCATACACATTTCTCCTCATGGCGGAACTTAAAGTAGCTACCTACAAGGTTAGAGGCTTCAAGTCTCCTGTGAAGAGAAGTCGAATCATTAACCAGCTAAACAAAGAAAAGGCCAACATAATATCTTTACAAGAAACACACTTTAAAAATAATAAAATACCGGAGCTATCCAAGACAAAATATAATCTTTGGTTCCATAACTCATCACCAGCTTCCAACAAATCTAGAACTAGTATAGGAATACATAAAAATACTTATTTCCTACACACATTCACCATGTCAGATGATGAAGGGAGATATTTAATGATTAAAGGGGAAATTAATTCCCAAATATACACCCTGGTCAATATATACGCTCCTAACATTGCGCAAAAGAAATGGTTCGATAAATTTTGGCCAGAATTTGAAGCCTTCCGAGAAGGGCTAGTCATAGTAGCCGGAGATTTCAATGTGAGACTTAATCCTCACATTGATTCCTCAACAGGCAAATCAGCTCTTCCAAAAAGATCTCTAAAGCTCATAAAAAAATCCTTGCACAAAAATTCCCTAATTGACATATAGAGAGCTCTCAACCCCAAAGAAAAGGACTTCACCCATTTTTCTGCCCCACATAAATCTTATCAAAGATTGGATTACATATTCCTCCCAACTAACACTCTTCAGTTCTGTACAGAAACCAAAATAGATCCTATTTTGCATTCAGATCATGCACCAGTTTCTCACCTTCAAGCCACCTAACTCCTCGCCAAAATATTTTAATTGGAGTCTAAATGAAACCTTACTCAGCTCTACAGATATACACTCCGCCATAAACAAAAAGTTAAAAGACTACTTCACGGATAATACACAAGGAGAAACGTCCCCACAATTTATATGGGAAGCACATAAAGCAGTAATTAGAGGAGAGTTAATTTCCCTTGCATCAAACCTAAATAAAGCTAGGCAAAAAAAGACAAATGAACTGTTCTCCAAAATATCTAAGCTAGAATGCTACCACAAACGCCCTAAGAAAAACGACATTCTTGATAAATTTAACAAGGTTAGGGAAGAGTTGAAGACCCATCTTAATGCTCAAACAGCAAAGTTATACTTAGCCTTAAAACAAAAATTCTTTGCACATGACAATAGATCTTCCAAATTCATGATTGCAATGTTACGCCAACAAAAATGCAAATCTAGGATAGCAGGTATTAGAACGTGTTGTCAGCCATTACATAAGATGACACCGCCATTGCTCAGGCTTTCCATGACTTCTATACTGAACTATACAATATTAATATAGATGAGCCAGATAAGGTCACACAGGACAAAAACAAACTTACTTCTGATTCCTGAGCAAACTTGATTTGCCAAAAATCAGTGAAGATCAAAAACTCAGATTATGCACCCCAATTTCAGAGGGAGAGGTCATGGAAACTCTGAAAACAATTGCTAAAGGGAAATCTCCAGGGCCAGATGGCCTTCCAGCCATATATTATGCAACATTCAAAGTTCCCCATATGGCCCAGGTGTATAATGCAGCTCTAAAAGGTACACCCTTCACTCCTCAAACATTAAGTGCTCGTATTACGTTAATCCCCAAACCCCAAAAAGATCATACACTTTGTTATAGCTACAGACCATTCTCTCTACTGAACCTAGATCTAAAAATTTACGCTAGAATCCTCTCGGCCAGAATAAGACCCCTACTCCAAGATTTGATTAACCCTGACCAAACGGGCTTTGTTCTAGACAGAGAGGGCAAAGATGGTATGTACAAAATTATTAATACTATTTCCCTAGCTAAAAAGAATAAAACACCTATTGTACTGCTCGGGACAGATGCAGAGAAAGCATTTGATAGAGTGGCCTGGCCCTTTATCACTAGCACTCTGGAGAAATTTGGATTTCCAATTATATTCATCAAAGCTATTTTCTCAATGTATGCCTCTCCATGCGCTTATATAAAAGTAAATGACATTCTGTCTCGAGCAGTACATATTAATAATGGAACTAGACAGGGCTGCCCATTATCCCCCTTATTATTTATTTTGTCAATGGAATCTCTGTTACAAGCTATAAGACAAAACCCTGGTATTAAAGGTTTAAGTTGTGGCGCCTTAGAGATAAAACAAGCTGCATATGCTGACGGTCTATTGTTGGTTATCTCAAATCCTAAACAAGCTTTCCCTCTTATAATCGATACCTTAGACAGATTTGGAGAAATATCCATTTTCAAAATTAATATCGCCAACTCTACCAGCACAAATACTCAACAGCAATATAGCACCTTCTGACCTCCTAGACTCAGATGGAGCAATGTTAAACTTGCAAGCTATGAGGGAATGTTTTGGCACACCTAAACTGAGTTACCTTCAGCACAGCATCATATTGAAGTCCCTAAAAATGGCCTTATCACAAGATTTTCAGGTTAGAGAACCCTCTTGGTTTGAAAAATTAATACCTCAAACACAGACTCCAAAAAAACTCATACACATAATAAGCAGGAATTTACTCCAAAGCGATACACCAAAATCTTTCTACTTTTTGAAAGAATGGGAAAGAGATTTAAATATCAAATTTACAAATGAAGATACCAAAGAAATATTACTCTCACCCAAATTGTCCTCGAGATGCACTAATGTTCAAGAAAACACATACAAGGTGATATCCAGATGGTACCTTACACCTGTTAGATTAAGCCAAATGTATAGCACTATCTCAGATTTATGCTGGAGATGCCTCAAGGAGAGAGGCACTTTCTTACATATTTGGTGGTCTTGCCCAATTATACAAACATTTTGGAATAAGGTTTTCGCACACAATCAATTGCATCTTAGATTAAAAAAAAGACACAAAGAGGATCATCAGTTGTCCCAAGATTGCCTTGCTAAACATTATGCCAAACTCAATGATCCCATCTGAGAAAAGTCTTTTGAGATCTCTTATTGCGGCAGCTAGACTTATCACAGCTACAAATTGGAAAGCACAAGATCCTCTGTCTGAGACACTCTGGATACCTAAAGTTGCCTCTATTTCTAGACTAGAAGAATTGTCTCATTGGGAATTGAGATCACAATCACAAATATATGGAAATTTGGTCCCCTTGGC
This sequence comes from Bufo gargarizans, assembly GCF_014858855.1. NCBI lineage: Eukaryota > Metazoa > Chordata > Amphibia > Anura > Bufonidae > Bufo > Bufo gargarizans. Next base: position 275,653,002 of record NC_058084.1, read on the forward strand.
TCAATTGGAGATCCTCAATACCTTAATCCATTGTTGGGCTCACTTACATTAATACCTTATAGGCAGATAACTCTCTTGAACCAGAAACAGATTTAACTTAATTTTATTTTTCTCTCATATTCGATACTCACATATCCTGCTCTAAAACGGGTACTTATCACCCCTTCCTCCCTCCCCCTTTCCCCTTGCCCCACCCCTGTTATGTTTGTTCCTTTCAATGTCATTCGGTTCTTTGATGTCCTTATAATTGATTCTGACCACTGCAATGCAAGAGAAGTAGCGTGGTAGCATATCCCTGCTGCCCCTCCTGACATCCCTTACTAATTGAATCTTAATAGCTTGTGATGTAGTTACCATTTGGTAATTATTTGGAAGTGGATGGCTTTAGGGATCCCAGGGTTTGGTGATCTTCAATATGCTAAGTTAAAACATCATTCCTTTCAAATGTATTGGTCCCTTGCTCTTAATTCTCCTGCTATCTCATGTACCATAACGAACTGGGCTTCCTTGATGCTTACCTATTGAGGGCATAAAAGTCCCCACTACCTATCTTTGTTATGGTGATTGTCCGATAATTTTGATTGTACACCACAATGTCTTTGTACTATTTACATGTATCAGTGTACGTGGCAATCACATTTTTGATTTTCTGACTGTATTGTAACCCCCTTTTTGAAAATAAAAATATATTAAAAAGAAAATAGGTCTTTTAGTGTTAGTGTTTTTTATTCAGTTTCCATAGTTATTAGCGTTTGCATCTTTTATTAGTGGAAAAAAAAAAAAAGTATTTTAGTGCTACTGTTTTAAGCTTTAGTTTGTGTAGTGATTAGCGTTTGCATCTTTTGTCAGTGAAAAAAAAAATATTTTAGTCTTAGTGATTTAGGGTTCAGTTTCTGTAGTGATTAGTGTTTGCTTCTTTTGTTAGTGGGAAAAAAAGGTCTTTAGTCCTAGCGTTTTAGGCTTTAATTTGTGTAGTTATTAGTGTTTGCGTCTTTCGTCAGTGAAAAAATAAAATAGGTCTTTTAGTCTTGGTGCTTTATTGTTCAGCTTCTGTAGTGATTAGTTTTTGCGTCTTGTTAGTGGAAAAAACAACAAAAAATAGTATTTTAGTCCTAATGTTTTATGCTTTAGTTTGTGTAATTATAAGGGTTTGCATCTTTTGTCAGTGAAAAAAATAAAAATAAAAAAAAAAAATATATATATATATATATATATATATATATATGTATTTTAGTCTTAGGTGCTTTATTGTTCCATTTCTGTAGTGATTAGTTTTTGCATCTTTTGTTAGTGGGGGAAAAAAAAACTTTAGTTGAATTTTTTTCATTTTAGTCCTAGTGTTTTATGCTTTAGTTTGTGTAATGATTAGTGTTTACATCTTATGTCAGTGAAAACAAAAAAATAAATAAATAATTAGTCCTAGTGTTTTAGGCTTTAGTTTGTGTAGTAATTAGTATTTGCATCTTCTCAGTGAAAAAAAATAATAAAATAACAAAAAAGTATTTTAGTCTTAGTGTTTTAGTGTTCAGTTTCTGTAGTGATTAGTGTTTGCGTCTATTGTTAGTGGGGAAAAAAAAGGTATTTTAGTCCTAGTGTTTTAGGCTTTATTTTGTGTAGTGAATCGTGTTTGCGTCTTGTCATAAAAAAATAATAATAAAAAAAAAAAAAATTTTTTTTCTTAGTGTTTTAGTGTTCAGTTTCTGTAGTGATTAGTGTTTGTGTCTTTTGTTAGTGCAAAAAATAAAAATAAAAATAAAAAATAATATATATATATATATATTAGTCCTAGTGTCTTAGGCTTTAGTTTGTGTAGTGATTAGTGCTTGCTTCTTTTGTCAATAAAAAACAAAAAAAGTCTTTCAGTCTTAGTGTTTTATTGTTCAGTCAGTTTCTTTTGTTAGTGCGAAAACAAAAAAAAGTATTTTAGTCTTAGTGTTTAAGGCTTTAGTTTGTGTAGTGATTAGTTGTTTGCATCTTGTCAGTGAAAAAAAATAAAAAATAAAAAAATAAAAAATATATGTATATATATATATATATATATATATATATATATATATATATTATTTTAGTCTTAGTGTTTTAATGTTCAGTTTCTGTAGTGATTAGTGTTTGCGTCTTTTCTTAGTTGGAAAACAAAAAACAAAAAAAAGTTATTTAGTCGTAGTGTTTAAAGCTTAAGTTTGTATAGAGATTACTGTTTGCGTCTTTTGTTAGTGAAAAAAAACCCCCATAAAATAACAAAAAGTCTTTTAGTCTAAGGCTCCTTACACAGGGGTGAGAATTCCGCACGGGTGCAATGCGTGAGGTGAACGCATTGCACTCACACTGAATCCAAACCCATTCACTTCAATCGGGCTGTGCAGTGGAGCAGTGATTTTCACACATCACTTATGCATTGCATGAAAATCGCAGCATGTTTTATATTATGCGTTTTTCACTCAACACAGGCTCTATAGAAATAAGGCTGCGCGAAAATCGCAATCATCCATAGGCAAATGCGAATGTGGTGCAATTTTTTTTACGCATGGTTGCTAGGAGATGATAGGGATGAGCAACCCCGGACCCAATTAAAGTCTATTCACTGTATTATTTTCCCTTATAACATTGTTATAAGGGAAAATAATAGCATTTTTAATACAGAATGCTTAGTAAAATGTGCCTTTAGGGGTTAGAAAAAAAAAAGATTTCTTCTTTCAGGACCTGCAAAAGGACCTTTGATGAAGTAATCGCGCTCACCACGTGGTGAGCACGGTGACGTCAGCACAGATCGCGCGGAAAAAACTGAACATCGGAACGCAATTACAGACAAAACTGACTACAATTGCGTGCCTACTCGTGCGGGTTTCCCGCAGTGCACCCATAACGCATCCGGCCCTCACCCACGACACCCGCGTGAAAGAGGCCTTAGACTTTTAATGTTCAGTTTCTGTAGTGATCAGTGTTTACGTCATTTCTTAGTGGAAAAAAGACAAATTATATATATATATATATAGTCCAGAAAAATGGGCGGCACTCCAAGAAAAAGTACATGTGAACTTTATTCACCCAGGTGGTGCAACGTTTCGGTTCTGCACTAGAACCTTTTTCAAGCAGAATTACAACTCAAATCACAGCATTTTATACAGGTGAAACAATTAGCTAGCTGAACATGTGATCACACTCCACCCTGTGGGTGTGTTACAAATCTTGATCATCCAATAAAAAAAGGGAGATATATACAGCAAAAATAAACACAATACAGATGCAGTGAAGCATATATGTGACAGAATATATGAGTGACATATACATGTTTACACATAGTGTATAAATGACCACAGAATGTATCGATCATTTATAAAATCGATCTGTCCGATCGGTGCACTGTGATGTGATATATTTTATAAAAAAGAGAGAGTAGCAAAGAGGGGGGAGGGCGATCAAAAAAACACATACCAGAGGGACAAAAGGAGCCTGTCATGCCGTTGTTTAGTGTTGTTTGTTGTTCACTACGCACCACTCTGAGATGTGCCGGCCGGAGACCTCTGATGTCATCAAGTCGGGCCGCAGCGTCATCTTCCCGAGTCTCACCCCATGCGCATGCTCAGTGGATAGAGACTGCTCCCAGCGCCATCTTGCTTAATGGAAAACAGATCGCTACGCCAATTCACTAAGTGTAATGCATCCAAGCCACTTGTTCAAGGGTAACAGCACATCAGAAAGAGAGGGACAATCTAGAAACCAGAATGTCACCCCTCATACCCACATGAAGCCATGCTGCGGCCACGGAATCCGCGGCCCCTGCAAAGGCGACCCTATGGTTACTGAGTGCCCTCATACCCGGGAGGGATCTCCTCTTCTGGGCATAAAGATGTCACAAAGTGTGGACAGTAGCTGGGTGTCTTGTCGCTCAAGTTTCACATGGTGCTTATCAAAAGTAGGCATATGGCACTTCAAAAATTGTAATACAGGTATCAGAAAAACAGTAAAATCAATCATGTGGGGCAAAAACGTCCCACATAACCCTCTGGTATATGGTATGTCACGATCAGCCCAACCGCCTCCGCCAATCTTCCAGTAGTGAAATGTGAATGATCTGTGTAGAAAAAAGAAGAAAGAAGAAAAATAAGTTAATAGGGCAAGAAAAATATTGGTTGAGTTAATTAACTCTCTTAGTGTACACATGACGGGCCTAATTGCACCCAACCTGACACAAGGGGCAAACCACCCTACATCACATCCCCAAAGTTATAATCTACATTTAAGCCTTGAGGCATCCTTATGCCCAGAAGAGGAGATCCCTCCCGGGTATGAGGGCACTCAGTAACCATAGGGTCGCCTTTGCAGGGGCCGCGGATTCCGTGGCCGCAGCATGGCTTCATGTGGGTATGAGGGGTGACATTCTGGTTTCTAGATTGTCCCTCTCTTTCTGATGTGCTGTTACCCTTGAACAAGTGGCTTGGATGCATTACACTTAGTGAATTGGCGTAGCGATCTGTTTTCCATTAAGCAAGATGGCGCTGGGAGCAGTCTCTATCCACTGAGCATGCGCATGGGGTGAGACTCGGGAAGATGACGCTGCGGCCCGACTTGATGACATCAGAGGTCTCCGGCCGGCACATCTCAGAGTGGTGCGTAGTGAACAACAAACAACACTAAACAACGGCATGACAGGCTCCTTTTGTCCCTCTGGTATGTGTTTTTTTGATCGCCCTCCCCCCTCTTTGCTACTCTCTCTTTTTTATAAAATATATCACATCACAGTGCACCGATCGGACAGATCGATTTTATAAATGATCGATACATTCTGTGGTCATTTATACACTATGTGTAAACATGTATATGTCACTCATATATTCTGTCACATATATGCTTCACTGCATCTGTATTGTGTTTATTTTTGCTGTATATATCTCCCTTTTTTTATTGGATGATCAAGATTTGTAACACACCCACAGGGTGGAGTGTGATCACATGTTCAGCTAGCTAATTGTTTCACCTGTATAAAATGCTGTGATTTGAGTTGTAATTCTGCTTGAAAAAGGTTCTAGTGCAGAACCGAAACGTTGCACCACCTGGGTGAATAAAGTTCACATGTACTTTTTCTTGGAGTGCCGCCCATTTTTCTGGACTACAAAATTGGGGTAAGAAGCCTAATCCCCTGGAGACGTGCACCCTATTTCCATTAGACTGCGTACCAGTGCCGCCATTTTTCCTTTGTATATATATATATATATATATATATATATATATATATATATAGTCTTTTAGTCCTAGTGTTTTAGGCTTTAGTTTGTGTAGTGATTAGTGTCTGCGTCTTTTGTGTGTGAAAAAATAAAAATAAAAAAATACCTTTAGTTTTACATTTTTGGGGTTTATTGTATATTTTAGTTCATTATTACCCAATTGTTCTCACCCCAATACAGTTTGCCAAAAATCCTTACGCCCCCTGGGGACCGATGCGTGCGTTCACTCAATGGGCTTCTGGCAAGGGTTATTGCCAAACATCTGCTGCCCTTCAATATTGTGGACTGCAATCCATTCCGGTAGATGTTGGAGCAGGTCCAACCCAGATGGCGTTTCCCCAGCGGCCATTTCTTTTACCGGACCGGTGTCCCTGCCCTACACCAGTACATTGTGCATAATGTATCCCTGTTGCTGGATTACACTGTCAACGACAGGGTACATCTGACAATGGATGCCTGGACCAGTAGACATGGGCAGGGATGATACATAAGCTTTACTGCCCATTGGGTGTCACTCCGATGTAGCAGCATCTCAGTTTGTGGTGCCGTCCAGGGGAGAACTGCTGCTCTCCCTCAAGCGACTGTCTTCAACCGCAGCTGAGCCCCCCAGCAAGTGTCCCCGTAGCTATGCAAGTGTGTGGCATGTCTGCTGCCAGGCCGTGCTCCAGCTTGTGAGCTTAGGGCAACGGAAACACACTGGACCTGATGTTCTGGTCGCCCTCCAGGCTCAGGTCCACAAGTAGCTGACACCCCGAAGGCTCTAGGCAGGTATGGCAGGTAACGGCAGCTACCTCCTCGCCGCCCTCCATGCTGGCAGTCTCATACACGTGCCCTGCATGGCATATGTCCTCAGCCTTGTGGTACAGAAGTTCCTACGCAAATACCCAGCCTGCGTGATCCAGTAGCAGCAGCAGTCACCACCAGCGGCTGGCCCGCATGGTGGCGGCAGGGCCAGTGCAAGAATTTCTGCCAACACAAGCAAAGCAACAGTTTAGCGCCCCCGCCTCAGAAGTTGAACTCTATGGTTCAGTTGAGCCATTGTTGTCTGTTTGTTGCAGCTGTACTACGTACGCTAAAATGCTCCAATAGTTCAGCCATGTGAAAGCAGAGAGGTTTTCATGTTTTATGTAAATATGGCTTAAAAATAAGCAAGATAAAAGGCACAATAAAAAAAATAAAAGATAAAATAAAAATCAATGTAAAGAACTATTAGAAGACAAATAGCACATGCACACACTGACTTATTCATTTCTATGGGGTTGAATTTTTGCAACTGTTCTGCAAATTACAGAGCAAGTCCTATTCTTGTTCATACCTTCAGACGATAACAACCCTTGCAATTTATGGGTATGAGAAAAATACTGAATGCATGCAGAAGGACCCCCCCACCCACCCCCCCACCCTTGCAGCTCACCTGGCCCTGGTCCTGTCTGCAGCAGCTGGCTTCTCCTCTGTGTGGTCCTGGTATCTTCTCTCTGCTTCAGACAATCGCTGGTTTGAGGACCGTATTTTTCACCCTAGGTTTTAGAGGAGGATAATAAAAAATAAATATTCTCAATTACACCTCAGGTCAAACCAGCAATCAGACCTCAGATCAAACCCCCAATGCCTCAGATCAGACCCCCATGTCAGACATCAGCCCCCATGTCAGCCACTAGCCCCCATGTCAGACATCAGCCCCCATGTAACATTTATCCCCCTCCATGTCACATTCCCCCCCTCCATGTCACATTTCTCCCCCTCCATGTCACATTTCTCCCCCTCCTTTTTATATAATCCCCTGTGTCACATCACCCCCATTTAACATTTCTCCCCCTTCATGTCAACTTTCTCCCCCTCAATGTCACATTTCTCCCCCTCAATGTCACATTTCTCCCCCTCAATTTCACATTTCTCCCCCTCAAGGACTCAGTCACATTTTTCCCCCTCCATGTCAAATTACCTATGTCACATCAATGCTCCATGTCACATTTCTCCCCCTCCTTGTCACATTTCACCCCCTCAATGTTACATTTATCCCCCTCCAAACCATGTCACATCACCCCCTTTGTGTCACGTCATGATCACATTATTACCCCCTATTGTGTCACATTTCTCCCCCCATGGCACATCATCCCCCTCCCCTGGCCAGCCCTGGCCCCATCCCCATGTCACAGACATTGTCCCCCCTCCCATCATGTCACGGTCAACATCCCCTCCTCATTTATGATTGTTGTTTATGTAATAATTATTTTTAAACAAATTCATGCCGTGCACTCTGGCGCTAGTGCGCTCATCAGTGTAATCACACCCAAAAATTGGTGAATTGCACCCAAAACTGTAACAGACAAATTTGTGAATTTTTTTAACCTGTCTACTAGGTATAGCAGTGGTACATCACACCTGAAAATGTAACTGACAAATTTGTTTTTTTTTTTACCTGTCTACTAGGTACAGCAGTGTTATATCACACCGAAAAAAATTTGGTGAATTTCACCCGAAAATGTAACAGACAATTTTTTATTTTTTTTACCTGTCTACTAGGTATAGCAGTGGTACATCACACCCAAAAATTGATGAATTTCACCCGAAAATCTTACAAAGTAGTGAAATGACATAAAATAAATAAAATATGTACAAATCAAAAAGAAATTTGATTTATGAGGTGGAGGTCCATATGGAGTAGGAGTTTGATGAGGCGGTGGACGTAGTGGTGTAGGTGGAAGCAGCATTGGAGGAGGACGAGGTAGCCAACACTGGTTTTTGGTTTTAATTTTAAATAAATAAAAAAATAGGTTACACTCCAAAAGAGTGTGAAATATCCAAAATACAAGAATGAGCAATTGTGCTGTAGTATAACAATGGCTGGTTAAGGTCGGTATACATGTCTATTCTGCACAAGGTACGGATAGGTCCTGTGGGATCCATGCCTGGTTCATTTTAATGAATGTGAGCTTGTCCACATTGGCTGTGGACAGACGACTGCGCTTGTCTGTGATAAAGCACCTCGCCATGATAAACACACGTTCAGATAATACACTGGCCTCAGGGCAGGCCAGCACCTCCAAGGCATAAAGGGCAAGCTCAGGCCATGTGACCAATTTGGAGACCCAGAAGTTGAAAGGGGCAGACCAGTCATTCAGTACGTGTAGGCGTGTGCACACATACTGCTCCACCATGTTGGTAAAATGCTGCCTCCTCCTAAGACATTCCATATCAGCTGGTAGTGCTGGTTGTTGTGGCGTGCCGACAAAGCTTTTCCACATTTCGGCCATGCTAACCCTGCCTTCTTAGGTGCTGGCGGTGCCTTCGCAGCGTGCTTCCACTGTGCCCCCGCTGTCAGGTGGGAATGCCACGAGCAGCGCATCTACCAGCTTGCTCTTGTATTCGCGCATCTTACGATCATGCTCCAGTGAGGGAATTAAAGGACAGTACGTTGTCCTTGTAAGGGGGATCCAGCAGCGTGGCCACCCAGTAATCAGCACAAGTTAGAATGTGGGCAACTCAGCGGTCGTTGAGGAGTCACTGCAGCATGTAATCGCTGATGCGTGCCAGGCAGCCTTGAGGCAACGACAAGCTGTCCTCTGTGGGAGGTGTATCGTCTGTGTCCTTTGTATCCCCCCAGCCACGAACCAGTGATGGCCATGAGCTGGTCTGGGTGCCACCCTGCTGTGAACATGGTTCCTCCTCCTCCTCCAGAACTCTGCCCTTGCTGAACAATTGTGTACCTGGCGTTTTTGGGTGCAGGAGCCCACGCTCGGAGCCACTTGTGAATAACTGGCCGGAAACCCTATGAAATGATCCCTCTTCCTCCTACTCCTATGCCACATCCTCTTCCATCGTCGTTTTTTCAAGGAGGCATAGAAGTGGGATAGTTACGCTGAGAACAGCGTTATTGGCACTGGCCATGTTGGTGAAGAACTCGAAACAGCGCAACAAGGAACACAGGTTTCGCATGGAGGCCCAGTCATTGGTGGTGAAGTGGTGCTGTTCTGCAGAACGAATCACGTCCCGATCCAGACTAGGTCGCAATTAAAGTTTTTTGCCCAATATGGTTTTGCAAATATCTGACTAGAACCACAGTATCTAAAGGGTGGATCTCACTCGTCCTGATCCAGACTTGGCCAGAATTTAAGTTTTGTGCACAAATTGGCTGTTTTTTTAAATAACTTTATAGAACCACAGTATCTAAAGGGTGTATCTCACGAGTACTGATCCAGACTAGGCCGGAATTTAAGTTTTTTGTACACAACGGCTTTTTTTTTTCAAATAACTGAATAGAACCACAGTATGTAAAGGGTGTATTTCACACATCCTGATCCAGACTATGCAGCAATTAAAGTTTTTTTTACCAAAAAGTGTATTTTATTAATAGAAGAATATAACCCCAGTATCTAAAGATGTATCTCACATGTCCTTAACCAGACTAGGCCAGAATTTAAGTTTTTTTGTCCAAAATGGTTGTTTTGCAAATATCTGAATAGAACCACAGTATCTAAAGTGGCGGCCAGGGAAGGTGTTCTCTACAAACGGTTTGAAAAGGGAGCAATAGAAGACTGGGTGCACCCTGATGGAATGTTGGAGGTCCAGCCGGAAGGTGACTTCATTAATCCGGCCAGAGATCCGAAAAGGCCCCAAGTATTTTTGGCCCAATTTCTGAGCAGGCACCTTCAGTCTTAGGTTTCTTGTGGAGAGCCACACTTGATCTCCTATCTGAAAGTCCGGAGCGGGTCTACAACGTTTGTCTGTCGCCCGCTTAAAGCGTCTCTGAGCCTCAAGGAGATTATTGGAAATGTTCTCTTGTGCCTCTTGTAAATTTGCCAGATGTTCGGCCACAGCTGGAAGCGTGGAGGTGATGGGCAGGCGTGGGAAGAAAGCTGGATGCAGGCCAGTGTTGGCGTAGAACGGACTGTAATGGGTGGAACTGTGTTCCGCATTATTGTAGGAAAACTCGGCCGTAGGAAGGTGGTCCAACCAGTCATCCTGCAAATGAGTGATGAAACAACGTAGGTACTGCTCGAGGGTCTGGTTCGTTCTCTCTGTCTGCCCATTAGACTGGGGATGGAAAGCGGATCCCAAGTGCCAGGCAGAAGTCTTTCCAGAATTTAGAGGTGAATTGCACTCCTCGGTCAGAGACCACATCATCCGGAACCCCGTGTAACCTAAATATTTCACGGAATGCCAGGTCAGACGTCTGTTTGGTGGTGGGTAGGCCCTTGCAGGGGATGAAATGGGCCATCTTGGTAAGGCGGTCCACGACGACCAGGATGGTGTTCATCCCTTTTGAAGGGGGTAGGTCAACCACAAAGTCCATAGAAATTGAACCCCAAGGGCGGGAGGGGATGGGGAGTGGTCGCAGCAGCCCCACGGGTGAAGAGCGGGGAGTCTTGTTGTGGGCACAGACCGTGCATGAGGAGACAAACCTTTTAGTATCTTCCTTATACGTCGGCCACCAGAAGGAGCGGGACAGGAGTTCCTTGTACCAGAAGGAGCGGGACAGGGTCTTTCTTGTACCTGGATGGCCAGCCAACTTGGTATCGTGGTTATATTTTAGTACATCGAGCCGTGCCATTTCTGGTACGTACAGTTGCCGATCCAGGTATACCCAGAAGCCACCCTTGAGGGTGAGGTTGACATCTTCTGCTGGGTGGGTGAGGAAGGGGTCCTTTTCATAAGCCTTCTTGATTGACCCCAGGAGTTCCTTTGGGTAGGTAGCTCCTAAGACCTTTTTCTCAGGTAGAATGCTGGCTTGGCCCTTGTTGTCCTGTGAATGTTCAGAGAACATCCTGGAAAGGGCATCTGCTTTGCCATTCTTCGACCCCGGGCAATATGTGATAATGAAATTGAATCGAGAAAAAAAAAGGCTCCATCTGGCTTGTCTGGTGGAAAGCCTCTTGGCAGAACGGATGAATTCGAGGTTTCGGTGGTCAGTAAACACAGTTATGGGATTGATGGCCCCCTCCAATAGATGTCTCCACTCCGAGAAGGCATCTTTTATTGCCAGCAATTCCTTATTCCCGATGTCATAGTTCCTCTCTGCGGGGGACATTTGGCGAGAGAAGAAGGCGCAAGGGTGTAAAAGCATCTTTTCTCCCGTACGTTGTGATAGGACAGCGCCTACTGCGGTGTCGGAAGCGTCCACTTCAACTGTGAATGGCAGTTCGGGATTAGGATGGATCAGAATTGGAGCAGACGTGAAGAGGGATTTAAGCTTGGTGATGGCTTCCTGTGCTTCGGGTGTCCAGGAAAAGGGCACAGTCTTTTTGGTTAACTGGGTAATTGGAGTAATGATTTTTGAGAAGTTCCGAATGAATTTTCGGTAAAAGTTGGCGAAGCCGACAAACCTCTGTATTTCCTTTTCGTTCTTAGGGGGAGGCCAATCTATTACAGCCTGAATTTTCTTAGGATCCATACTCAGCCCTTCCGGGGAGATGATGTAACCGAGAAACTGGGTGGTGATCTGTTCGAACTCGCATTTCTCGAGCTTGATGTAAAGGGACTGCTCGCGGAGTCTTTGTAACACCCTGCGGACATGTTCGCGATGTTGTTCGAGATTTTCAGAGAAAATTAAAATATCGTCCAGGTATACCACTACGAACAGATCCAGCATGTCCCTAAGGACGTCATTAATGAAATGTTGGAAAGTGGCTGGGGCATTGCAAAGTCTGAAGGGCATAACTAAGTATTCAAAATGTCTGTATCGTGTGCGAAAGGCGGTCTTCCATTCATCCCCGGGGCGAATGCAAACCAGAGTATAGGTCCCTCGAAGATCGAGTTTCATAAAGACCTTCGCTGCCCGGAGTCTCTCGAGAAGTTCCGAAATCAGGGGGAGACGGTAAAGTGTTTTTACCGTAACATCAGAGATGGCAGCGAGGTAACAGCAGGAGTAGACGGAGGCGTGGTCGGTGGTAAGCAGTAAGTCAATGCAGGCGGCAAATCAGCAAGGTCAAACGGTCCGGGTTGGCAACAATGGTAAATCAGCAATAGTGGTGGAGGAGCAGAGAGGAAGCTTGCTACAGGCTTGGAGGCACAATAACCAGCAAAGGGCTGGGTTCAAGGGCTGGGTTTTATAGGGAAGTAGCAGGTGCAAGAGATTGGAATAATCAGCAGGTCAAGGCAAGAACAAGAGAGGTTGTTAGAAGTTAGCTAGAGAATAGTCCAAGGAGAGACGGTAGCCTTGTGGGTAGAGCTACTGCCTGGGACATGACTGGCCACGGGTTCGAGTCCTGACACTCACAATGACATATGCTGCAAAATGGAGTTTTTGTCCCAAAATGGGTGTTTGTTTAATAACAGAATATAACAGCAGTATATAAACCTTGAATTTCACATGTTCGGATGCAGCTGTAGAAGAGCTATAAAATTATGTATTTTGCCCCCAAAAGAGTGTTTTATTAATAGAAGAATATAACCACAGTATCTAAAGGGTGTATCAAACACGTCCTGATCCAGACTAGGCCGCAATTAAAGTTTTTTGCCCAAAATGGCTGTTTTTTAAATTATTGAATAGAACTACAGTATCTAAAGGGTGTATCTCACACGTACTGATCCAGACTAGGCCGGAATTTAAGTTTTGTGCACAAAATGGCAGTTTTTCAAATAAAAAATTATTGCTGTATTTCTAGCTTAAATTGCACACTGAATAATCCTGCAAAGGCACCAGATGTTGGATATTGCCCAAAATTTGTGTTTTTTCAAAGTCAGAAAATTATTTCATTTTTAAAACTTGTTTTTGATAATCACAGATGCAGTAAGGGCTGCAATATTAAGTATTTTGCAAAAAAAGGTTGTTTTTTTTTATAACAGAATATGAAAGCTATATATAACGATTGAATTTCACATGTGCAGATGCAGCTGGGGCTGTAAAAAAGTGTATTTTGCACAAAAGGGGTGTTTTTAAATACCCAAAAAATTATGGCTGTATTTCTAGCTTAAATTGCACACTGACTAATCCAGATGTTCGATATTGCCAAAAAAGCGTGTTTGTTTTACTAACAGAATATGAAAGCTGTATATAATGCTTGAATTTCACACGCGCAGATACATCAATAGTTTATTTTGCAAAAAAAAGGGTGTTTGTAAAAACCCTGAAAATTATGGCTGTATTTCTAGCTTAAATTGCACACTGACTAATCCTGTAAAGGCACCAGATGTTGTATATTGCCAAAAAAGGGATGTTTTTTTAAAACCAGATTATTAGTGCAGTATTTCAAGCTTGGATTTGAATGTCACAAAAGCTCAGATGCAGTGCTGGCGCACTGAGCTTGCATAAAATGGCCGCCGCCACGCCCACCTAACTAACAGACAGATAAAAGTTCTCTTTTTCTGTCACTGTGCTCAGGGCAGGGTAAAAAGATTGTGCACTGCACCCGCACAACTAAATCTATGTAGATCGTGAGTTCAATGGGAGTTCTGATCACAGATTCTGTCCTATTCTCTCCCTGAAAGCACCAGTAGAATCCTCTCCCTACACTAAGCACAGCAGAGTGATGTGCAGGGCTACGTAACTCCAGCTTATATAGAGGCTGGGTCACATGCTGCACAGGCCAATCACAGCCATGCCGTTAGTAGGCATGGCTGTGATGGCTTCTAAGGTCACACAATTAAACGCTCTGCAGCCTTTTAAAAAGCGCTAAGAAATCGCCGAACACCAAACCCGAACTTTTACTGAAATGACATTCAAATCAAAGCTTGAAATACTGCAATAATAATCTTTTTTTTTTTTTTTTTAAAGACACCCTTTTTTGGCAATATCCAACATCTGGTGCCTTTGCAGGATTAGTCAGTATGCAATTTAAGCTAGAAATACAGCTTAATTTTCTGGGTTTTTAAAAACACTGTTTTTTGGCAAAATACACAATTCTATAGCCCTTGCTGCATCTGCAAGTGTGAAATTCAAGCGTTATAAACAGCTTTAATTTTCTGTTAGCAAAAAAAAAACACCCTTCTTTTGTAAAATACTTAATATTGCAGCCCTTGCTGCAGCTGTGATTGTTAAAAACAAGTTTTAAAAACTTCAATAATTTTATGGCTTTGAAAAAACACCAATTTTTGGCAATATACAACATCTGGTGCCTTTGCAGGATTAGTCAGTGTACAATTTAAGCTAGAAATGCAACTATAAATTTCTGGGTTTTAAAAAAACACCCTTTATGTGCACAATACACAATTTTACAGTGCTTGCTGCATCTGCACGTGTGAAATTCAAGCGTTATATACTGCTGTCATATTTTGTTATAAAAAAAAACATCTTTAGATACTGTGGTTCTATTCTGCTATTAATAAAACACCCATTTTGGGCAAAAATCTTTAATTGTGGCCTAGTCTGGATCTGTACATGTGATATACACTCACCTAAAGAATTATTAGGAACACCTGTTCTATTTCTCATTAATGAGATTATCTAGTCAACCAATCACATGGCAGTTGCTTCAATGCATGTAGGGTTGTGGTCCTGGTCAAGACAATCTCCTGAACTCCAAACTGAATGTCAGAATGGGAAAGAAAGGTGATTTAAGCCATTTTGAGCGTGGCATGGTTGTTGGTGCTAGACGGGCCGGTCTGACTGTTTCACAATCTGCTCAGTTACTGGAATTTTCACGCACAACCATTTCTAGGGTTTACAAAGAATGGTGTGAAAAGGGAAATACATCCAGTATGCCACAGTCCTGTGGGCGAAAATGCCTTGTTGATGCTAGAGGTCAGAGGAGAATGGGCCGACTGAGTCAAGCTGATAGAAGAGCAACATTGACTGAAATAACCACTCGTTACAACCGAGGTATTCAGCAAAGCATTTGTGAAGCCACAACACCCACAACCTTGAGGCGGATGGGCTACAACAGCAGAAGACCCCACCGTGTACCACTCATCTCCACCACAAATAGGAAAAAGATGCTACAATTTGCACGAGCTCACCAAAATTGGACTGTTGAAGACTGGAAAAATGTTGCCTGGTCTGATGAGTCTCGATTTCTGTTGAGACATTCAAATGGTAGAGTGCGAATTTGGCGTAAACAGAATGAGAACATGTATCCATCATGCCTTGTTACCACTGTGCAGGCTGGTGGTGTAATGGTGTGGGGGGTGTTTTCTGGGCACACTTTAGGCCCCTTAGTGCCAATTGGCCATTGTTTAAATGCCACGGGCTACCTGAGCATTGTTTCTGACCATGTCCATCCCTTCATGACCACCATGAACCCATCCTCTGATGGCTACTTCCAGCAGGATAATGCACTATGTCACATAGCTCAAATCATTTCAAATTGGTTTCTTGAACATGACAATGAGTTCACTGTACTAAAATGGCCCCCACAGTCACCAGATCTCAACCCAATAGAGCATCTTTGGGATGTGGTGGAACGGGAGCTTCGTGCCCTGGATGTGCATCCCTGAAATCTACATCAACTGCAAGATGCTATCCTATCAATGCGGGCCAAAATTTCTAAAGAATGTTATCGGCACCTTGTTGAATCAATGCCACGTAGAATTAAGGCAGTTCTGAAGGCAAAAGGGGGTCCAACACCGTATTAGTATGGTGTTCCTAATAATTTTTTAGGTGAGTATATACCCTTTACATACTGTGGTTCTATTCTGCTATTAATAAAACACCAATTTTGGGCATGAATCTTTAATTGCTGCCTAGTTTGAATCTGTACACAGCCTTATTTCACCTTAAGGACCAGGCCATTTTTTGCAAATCTGACCAGCGTCACTTTAAGCGGTGATAATTTTTAAACACTTTGACTTATCCAGGCCATTCTGAGATTGTTTTTTCGTCATATATTGTACTTAATTAGACTGGTAAAATGAAGTTAAAAAAAACAAACATTTTTATAAAAAAAATTTAGCAAAAATTTCCAAGTTTCAATTTCTCTACTTCTAAAATACATAGTAATACCTCCAAAAATAGTTATTACTTTACATTCCCCATATGTCTACTTCATGTTTGGATCATTTTGGGAATGATATTAATTTTTTTGGGGCTGTTACAAGGTTTAGAAGTTTAGAAGCAAATCTTGAAATTTTTCTGAAAATGTCAAAAACCCAATTTTTTGGAACCAGTTCAGGTCTGAAGTCACTTTGCGAGGCTTACATAATAGAAACCACCCAAAAATGACCCCATTCTAGAAACTACACCCCTCAATGTATTCAAAACTGATTTTACAAACTTTGTTAACCCTTTAGGTGTTCCACAAGAATTAATGGAAAATAGAGATACAATTTCAAAATTTCACATTTTTGGCAGATTTTCCATTTTAATAATTTTTTTTTCCAGTTACAAAGCAAGGGTTAACAGCCAAACCAAACTCAGTATTTATGGCCCTGATTCTGTAGTTTACAGAAACACCCCATATGTGGTCGTAAACCGCTGTATGGGCACACGGCAGGGCGCAGAAGGAAAGAAATGCCATACGGTTTTTGGAAGGCAGATTTTGCTGGACTGTTTTCTTTTGACACCGTGTCCCATTTGAATCCCCCCTGATGCACCCCTAGAGTAGAAACTCCATAAATGTACCCAATATAAGAAACTACACCCCTCAGGGTAATCAAAACTGATTTTACAAACATTGTTAACCCTTTAGGTGTTCCATAAGAGTTATTGGCAAATGGAGATGAAATTTCAGAATTTACATTTTTTGTCAAATTTTCCATTTGAATCCATTTTTTCCAGTAGCAAAGCAAGGATTAACAGCCAAACCAAACTCAATATTTATGGCCCTGATTCTGTAGTTTACAGAAACACCCCATATGTGGTTGTAAACTGCTGTACGGGCACACTGCGCAGAAGGAAAGGAATGCCATACGGTTTTGGAATGCAGAATTTGCTGGACTGTTTTTATTTTACACCATGTCCCATTTGAAGCCCCCCTGATGCACCCCTAGATTAGAAACTCCCAAAAAATACCCCATTTTAGAAACTACAGGATAGGGTGAAAGTTTTGTTGGTACTAGTTTAGGGTACATATGATTTTTGGTTGCTCTATATTACACTTTTTGTGAGGCAAGATAACAAGAAATAGTTGTTTTGACACAGTTTTTATTTTTTTGTTATTTACAACATTCATCTGACAGGTTAGATCATGTGGTATTTTTATAGACCAGGTTGTCACGGACGCGGCGATACCTAATATGTATACTTATTTTTATTTATGCAAGTTTTACACAATGATTTAATTTTTTAAGCTAAAAAATCACGTTTTAGTGTTTCCATAGTCTGAGAGCCATAATTTTTTCAGTTTTTGGGTAGGGTATGATTTTTGCTGAATGAGATGACGGTTTTATTGGCACTATTTTGGGGTGCATGTGACTTTTTGATCGCTTGCTATTACACTTTTTGTGATGTAAGGTGACAAAAAATGGTTTATTTAGCAGTTTTTATTTTAATTTTTTTACGGCGTTCATCTGAGGCATTAGGTCATGTGATATTTTTATAGAGACGTTCGATACGTACGCGTCGATACCTAATATGTACACTTTTTTTATTTATGTAAGTTTTACATAATGATTTCATTTTTGAAGCAAAAAAAAATAATCATGTTTTAGTGTTTCTATAGTCTGAGAGCCAGGGTAGTAGGGTATGATTTTTGCGGGATGAGATGATGGTTTTATTGGCACTATTTTGGGGTGCGTGTGCCTTTTTGATCGCTTGCTATTACACTTTTTGTGATGTAAGGTAACAAATTTTTTTTATTTTACATTTTTTACGGTCTTCATCTGAGGGGTTAGGACATGTGATATTTTTATAGAGCTGGTTGATACGGACGCGGCGAGACCTAATATGTATACTTTATTTTTATTTATGTAAGTTTTACACAATAATATAATTTTTTAAACACAAACAAATCATGTTTTAGTGTCTCCATATTCTGAGAGCCATAGTTTTTTCAGTTTTTGGGCGATTATCTTAGATAGGGTCTCATTGTTTTCGGGATGAGATGACGGTTTGATTGCCACTATTTTGGCGTGAATATTACTTTTTGATCGCTTGCTATTACACTTTTTGTGATGTAAGGTGACAAAAAATTGTTTATTTAGCACAGTTTTAATTTTTTATTTTATACGGTGTTCATCTGAGGGGTTAGGTCATGTGATATTTTTATAAAGCCAGTCGATACAGATGCGGCGATACCTAATATGTATACTTATTTTTTATTTATGTAAGTTTTACACAATAACAGCTTTTTTAAAACAAACAAAATGATATTTTAGGGTCTCCATATTCTGAGCCATAGTTTTTTTTTATTTTTGGGCGATTCTCTCAGGTAGGGGCTCATTTTTTGCGGGATGAGGTGACGGTTAGATTGGTACTATTTTGGTGAGCAAACGCCTTTTTGATCGCTTGCTGTTGCACTTTTTGTGATGTAAGGTGACAAAAAAAAAGGTTTATTTAGCAGTTTTTATTTTTTATATTTTACGGTGTTCATTTGAGGGGTTAGGTTATGTGATAGGTGTTTATAGAGCCGGTCGGTACGAACGCGGCAATACCGAATATTTATACTTTTCCCTCCCCTATTTTTTACACTTTTTTTTACTTTATTTGGGGAAAATGATGTTTTTGTTTATTTTTACTTGAAACTTTTAATTTTTTTGGGGGGGAACTTTATTCTCTCAACTTTTTTCTCACTTAATTTTTTGTCCCACTTTGGGACTTGAACTTTTGGGGGTCTAATCCTTTACAATGCATTCCAATACTTCTGTATTGGAATGCATTGGCTGTATGAGTAATACTATGCATTACTCATACAGCTTACGGGGCCTGTGAGATCCAGGGGGCTGGATCTCACAGGCTCTTCACCGGAAGGCATCCAGATGCCTCAGGAAGGCATCGTGCTGCCTTCCATGCCATTGGGTCCCCCCCACAGCCCCATGGGGACCCGATGGCACCGCCCGCCGCAATAGGTAAAAGCCGCAAACAGCAGGTCTGAATTGACCTGCGGTTTGCGGCGATTGCTGACATTGGGGGGGTCCCCCCCCCCCCGGGCATTTAGCCGAGGTGCCTGCTCAATGATTTAAGCAGCTGCGTCCTTAAGTACCAGGACATAAGGGTGTACCTGTACGCTCTGTGTCCTGAAGAAGTTAAATACTGTGGTTCTATTCTGCTATTAATAAAACAAACAATTTATGCAAAAAAATCTTTAATTGTTGCCTAGTATGCATCTGTACGAGTGAGATTCACACTTTAGATACTGAGGTTCTATTCTGTTATTTGAAAAACAGCCATTTTGGTAAAAAAAACTTAACTTGAGGCCTAGTCTGGATCTGTATGTGTGAGATACACCCTTTACATACTGTGGTTCTATTCTGCTTTTAATAAAACACCCATTTTGTGCAAGAATCTTAAATTGCGGCCTAGTCTGGATCTGTACGGGTGAGATACATCCTTTACATACTGTGGTTCTAGTCTGCTATTAAAAAAAACACCCATTTAGGGCAAGATCCTTAATTTGAGAAATATAAGGAGAGCGTCAAATAAGGGACGTGGCCCAGGTTGTAGTGCTGCTGGTGGAGCTCCTGTTGCTGGGAGAGGACCTGATCGATCTGTGCCAGTTACACGCACAAGTGAAACCCCTTCCTCAGGTGCGAGTAAGCATCAGAACCTGCAACTGTATTTGGTCAGGCCTAATGCGGCTCTACGAATGGTGAGGCCAGAACAAATACAGGCTATAGTAGATTGGGTTGCTGACAATGCCTCCAGTTCCTTTAAATTGTCTCCCACCCAGTCTCCTGCTCAAAGATCAGAGTTGGCACCTTCAGCCGATGTCCATCATTCTTTCACCTCACCCCCTTGCAAATCAGCCAAGCAGTCTGAGCCCCAAGTCATGCAGCAGTCTCTTCTACTTTTTGATGACTCTGTTATCAAGGTTTCCCAGGGTCATCCGATGCCCAACCATTTATGTTTCAAGATGAGTACATGGGACGACCATTGCAGCACGTCTCGGATGATGACGAAACACAGGTGCCAACTGCTGGGGCTTTCTGCAGTGTGCAGAACGACAAAGAGGGCAAGGGTGAAGACTGGGTGGAAGATGATGTGGAGGATGATAAGGTCCTCGACCCCACATAGAATCAAGGTCATGCGAGTGACCTGTGTAGTTTGGAGGAAGAGGCGGTAGTCGCACAGAGCCACCAGCACAGCAGAAGAGGGAGCAGGGTGCAAAAGTGGAGCGGTCATCCCCTAGACATTAAGCCTGCTACTGCCCAACTCAGCAAGGGACTGAGCACACCAAAGCCAGCTCCAAGGAATTCCCTGGCATGGCAGTTCTTCAGACAAAGTGCTGACGACAAGACACGAGTGGTTTGCACGCTGTGCAATAAAAGCCTGAAGCGAGGCATAAAGGTTCTCAACCTGAGCACAACCTGCATGACCAGGCATCTAAGTGCAAAGCATGAGCTGCAGTGGAGTAGACACCTCAAAAACAAAGAAAGGTCTCTGGCTCCTCCTGCTTCCTCTTCTGCTGCAGTCTCAGCCTCTTCATCCACCTCTGAAGTGACAGTGCCACCTGCCACCCTGCAAACAGAGGATCTGCCAGCAACACCACCATCTGGGTCAGCAAGCATCTCCACAATGTCCCACGGAAGCATTCAGCAATCCATCTCCCAAACACTACCGCAATCCCTGGCCCTGAATGCCAGCACTTCAAAATGACTTTCCTTTGAAATGCTGTCATTCAGTCTGAGACTGAGAATTTTAAAGGCCTTATGGCGGTGGCTCTCCCACAGTACATCGTGCCCAGCTGCCACTTATTTTCCAGGCGAGCCATCCCTTCCTTGCACAACCAAGTTTGGGACAAAATCAGGTGTGCACTGCGCAAAGCCATCTGTGGCAAGGTGCACCTCACTATGGATACGTGGACCAGTAAGCGCGCTCAGGGACGTTATATCTCCATAACAGCACACTGGGTAAACGAAGTGGCGTCTGGGCCTGAGGCGGATAGCAGTTTCCCGCATGTCCTTCCACCATCGAGGATTGCTGGGCGCTTCAGTTTGCTTCCTGTTGCTTCCTCATCTTACTCTGCTTCCTCATTCTCTACCGCCTCCTTATCCAGTCAGCGTAACACCTTTACCATCAACTTCAGCACAGCCAGGGGAAAATGACAGCAGGCAGTTTTAAAACTTATCTGTTTGGGGGAAAAACTCCACACCCCGCAGGAGCTGTGTACGGGCATGGAACAACAGACCGATGAGTGGTTGGTGCCAGTGAGCCTCAAGCCCGGCCTGGTGGTGTGCGATAATAGGCAAGATCTCGTAGCAGCTCTGGGACTAGCCAGTTTGACGCACATCCCTTGCCTGGCGCATGTGCTGAAATTGGTGGTGCAGGGATTCCTTAAAAATTAGCCCGATATGTCAGAACTGCAGCATAAAGTGTGGGCCGTCTGTGCATGCTTTCGGCATTCTCACCCTGCTGCTGCTCACCAGTCAGCGCTGCAGCGTAACTTCGGCCTTCCAGCTCACTGCCTCATATGCAATGTGCCCACAAGGTGGAACTCTACCTTACACATGCTGGCCAGACTGTGCAAGCAGCAGCAGGCGATAGTGGAGTTTCAACTGCAGCACGCACAGGTGAGTTGCTCTGTGGAACAGCACCACTTCACCCCCAATGACTGGGCCTCCATGAGAGACCTGTGTTCCTTGTTGCGCTGTTTCGAGTACTCCACCAACATGGCCAGTGCCGATAACGCCGTTCTCAGCGTTACTATCCCAATTCTATGCCTCCTTGAAAAACCGCTGCTGGCGATGATGCAAGAGGATGTGGCACAGGAGGAGGAGAAGGAGGAAGAAGGATCATTTTGTGGTGTTTCTGGCGATCATTCTCAAGTGGCTCCAAGGGTGGGTTCCGGCACCCACAAATGCCAGGTACACAATTGTCCAGCCAGGGCACAGTTCTGGAGGATGACGAGGTGGAGGATGAGGATATGGAGGAGGAGGAATCTTGTTCACAGCAGAGTGGCACCCAGAACAGCTCATGGCCATCACTGTCGTGTTGCTGGGGGGATACAATGGAGACAGATGATACACCTCCCACAGAGGACAGCTTTTCATTGCCTCTGGGCAGCCTGGCACACATGAGCGATTACACGCTGCAGTGTCTCCGCAATGACCGCCGAAGTTGCCCACATTCTAACTTTTGCTGATTACTGGGTAGCCACTCTGCTGGATCCCTGTTACAAGGACAACGTACCGTCCTTAATTCTGTTAATGGAGCGTGATGGTAAGATGCGCAAGTACAAGTGCGCGCTGGTAGACGCGCTGCTGGTGGTATTCCCACCTGACAGAGGGGGAGCAGTGGAAGCACAACGAGAAGGCAGAGGAGGAGGAAGAGGTCACCAACACAGCTGGAGCACCGCCAGCACCTCAGAAGGCAGGGTTAGCTTGGCCGAAATGTGAAAAAGCTTTGTCAGCATGCCACAACAACCAGCACCACCAGCTGATATGGAACGTCGTAGCAGGAGGCAGCATTTCACCAACATGGTGGAGCATTATGTGTACACACTCCTACACGTACTGAATGACGGGTCTGCCCTCTTCAAACTTCTGGGTCTCCAAATTGATCACATGGTCTGAGCTTGCCTTTTATGCCGTGGAGGTGCTGGCCTGCCCTGCAGCCAGTGTATTACCAGAACATGTGTTTACCACGGCAGGGGGCATTATCACAGACAAGCACAGTCGCCTGTCCACAGCCATGCAAGCTCACGTTCATTAAAATGAACCAGACATGGATCCCACAGGACTTGTCCGTACCTTGTGCAGAATATACATGTATACCGGCCTTAACCAGCCATTGTTATAATACAGCGCAATTACGCATTCTTGTATTTTGGATAGTTCACACTCTTTTGTAGTATACCCTAATTTAAAAAAATAAATAAAGATTAAAACCAAAAAACAGTGTTGGCTACCTCGTCCTCCTCCACTGCTGCTTCCACCTACACCGCTACGTCCACCGCCTCCTCAAACTCCTACTCCATATGAACCTTCACCTCATAAATTTTTTATTTTTTTTTATTTGTACGTATTGTATTTTATTTTATGTTATTTCCTTAATTTGTCTGTTACATTTTTGGGTGTGATGTACCACAGCTCTACCTAGTAGACAGGTTAAAAAAAATCACAAATTTGTCTGTTACATTTTCGGGTGAAATTCACCCATTTTTGGTTGTGCTATACCACTGCTATAATTAGTAGACAGATAAAAAAAAATCGCTAATTTGTCTGTTTTATTTTCGTGTGAAATTAACCAAATTTTGGCTGTAATATACCCCTCCTCTACCTAGTTGACAGCTTAATAAATTTTACAAATTTTTCTTTTACATTTTCGGGTGACATTAAACATTTTT
The DNA here is from genome assembly GCF_014858855.1 of Bufo gargarizans. Lineage (NCBI taxonomy): Eukaryota > Metazoa > Chordata > Amphibia > Anura > Bufonidae > Bufo > Bufo gargarizans. Next base: position 275,676,538 of record NC_058084.1, read on the forward strand.
TGTCTGTGATAGACCCCTGCTCTACCTAGTAGACAGCTTACAAAATTTCACAAATTTTTCTGTTACATTCTTGGGTTGCCATTTTACAATTTTTGACGTAAATAAACCCCTGCTCTACATAGGTGACAGGGACAGAAATTTTTTAAAATAATCTGTTCCATTGGTGGGTGACATTAACCCATTTCTGGCGAGGAAAAACACCTATTCTGCATAGGTGACAGGGACTTAAATTTTTTAACTTCGTCTTTAATTGGCCCTTTCATTTGATCCTTCTGCTTTAATAACTTTTCCCATATGTCTGCTCGATCAAAATAAAATGTCATCCATTTATCTCCCTCGGATGTGGTCTCTTTTTCTCACATTCCCTCTCCAGCATGGAACCCCGATTCGCCGATAACCGTGACATGATCAACATGGTAGGCTCAGAAAAGAACATCGAAAGTTGATAGAGAAGATATCCAAATGGATGGTGGACGTCATGGGGGCACCTCTGCATACGTGACAGGAACATACATTTCAACAACAAATCATCTGTTACATTGTCAGGTGACATTTTACCAATTTTGCCGGATAGAAACCCCTTCTTTGCATAGGTGACAGGGAATAAAATTTCAGGAATTCTTCTTTAATTGATGAGCGCCACCTTCTTTCATTCAATGCTTAAACTTTAACAAGCTGTCCCACATTTGCTTTTCAATACTTTGTCCTATATTTGCACTCTATTATATTTAATTTGAAACAATTAACCTCCCTTGGATGTGCTCTCTCTTTCTCACACTCCCTCTCCGGAGTGGAACCCTGATTCACCGATAACCGTGATCAACATGGTAGGCTCAGTAAAGAACATGGAAAGTTGATAGAGAAGATATCCAAATGGATGGTGGTCGTCACAGGGACATGCGATCAGGCAGAAGTTATCTAGAGTCAACAAAGCGGCAGCAGGACCTCTCTTGTCTAACGTTTCCTAATCCAAAATACTGCAGTGACATTCCCTCAAATTTTTAATTAATCATTCAAATAACAGGGAATCTTAAGAGTCCTGTGTTGTTATTTATCGTCACTATCTCCCCGAGTCGGGAGTGGGTAATTGTCGTGAGCCCCCTCCTTTCCTTCAATTTTTACGTTATAATTGCTTCTCCCACATTTTTGCTCGATCACAATTAAATTTCATCCATTGATCTCACTTGGATGTGGTCTTTCTTTCTCTCGCTCTCCCTCTCCTGCGTGGAACCTTGATTCGCCGCTAACCATGATCAACATGGTAGGCACAGAAAAGAACTTCGATAGTTGATGGTGGGGCAGTATGTTTGCACATGCCTGCATGAACTGACTGATGGTTCTGCCCCCTGCAACTTCTGGGTCTCCTAATTGTGCACATGGCCTGAGCTTGCTCTTTCCACCTTAGAGGAGCTGGCCTGCCATGCAGCCAGTGTATTGTCTGAATGTGTGTTTAGCACGACTGGAGGGGGTTATCACAGGTTATATTTCCCAATGTTTGTACCCTAATTTTTAAAAAATATATACATTTAAAACCAAAAAGCAGTGTAGGCTACCTCCTCCTCATCCACCGCAGCTTCCACCTACACCACCACATCCACCGCCTCCTCAACCTCCTACTCCATATGGACCTCGTCCTCCTAGATCAAGATTATTATTTTTTATTTTTACATATTTTATGTTATTTAAAGTCATTTCCCTATCCACTTTTGTTTTCAGAGCACTTGCCATGCTCTTAACCACATTTGTATGACATTTGCAGCCCTCTAGCCCTTTCCATGACATTTTTACAGCCATTTTAGTGCTCAAAAGTTCAGGTGCCCATTGACTTCAATGGTGTTCGGGGTCAAGTTCGGGTCCCGGACTCAAACTTTTTTGTGACGTTCGTCCGAACCCGTCGAACTCTAGTCTCTAATGCTAGTGGTTAAACATGGGATATTGGCAATTATGATTCCTATATAGTGTACAAATTGAAAAATGTGTAAGTTGTGTGCGTCATTACATAATCAATCTATTTTATTAAAATGAAGAGAACAACGCTTCAAATACTCCATAAAGTTACAAGATATAAGGTTGGTGTCATACTATGTTTTTGTTGTTGTTGCAAGAATACTTTGCTTTTGTGGCATCAGATAAAGTATGCAATAAATGCCCATTTTCTACCATGCAGTTAAATATATACTGTACATGCCAGTAATAAAGTTTCTGAATTTCAGTATAGTTGTTGGTAGGGATGAGCGAACTCGAACTGTATAGTTCGGGTTCGTACCGAATTTTGGGGTGTCCGTGACACGGACCCGAACCCGGACATTTTCGTAAAAGTCCGGGTTCGGGTTCGGTGTTCGTCGCTTTCTTCGCGCTTTTGTGACGCTTTCTTGGCGCTTTTTGAAAGGCTGCAAAGCAGCCAATCAACAAGCGTCATACTACTTGCCCCAAGAGGCCATCACAGCCATGCCTACTATTGGCATGGCTGTGATTGGCCAGAGCACCATGTGACCCAGCCTCTATTTAAGCTGGAGTCACATAGCGCCGCCCGTCACTCTGCTCTGATTAGCGTAGGGAGAGGTTGCGGCTGCGACAGTAGGGCGAGATTAGGCAGATTAACTCCTCCAAAGGACTTGATTAACTGATCGATCTGCAGCTGTGGATCATTGAGCTGCTGATCCTCAATTGCTCACTGTTTTTAGGCTGCCCAGACCGTTTGTCAGTCACATTTTTCTGGGGTGATCGGCGGCCATTTTGTGTCTTGTGGTGCGCCAGCACAAGCTGCGACCAAGTGCATTTAACCCTCAATGGTGTGGTTGTTTTTTGGCTAAAGCCTACATCAGGGTGAAGCTGTCACACCAAGTGCATTTAACCAGCAATAGTCTGTTCATTTTTTGGCCATATACAAAATCAGGGGCAAGCTGCGCCTGTCACCAAGTGCATTTAACCCTCAATGGTGTGGTTGTTTTTTGGCTAAAGCCTACATCAGGGTGAAGCTGTCACACCAAGTGCATTTAACCAGCAATAGTCTGTTCATTTTTTGGCCATATACTAAATCAGGGGCAAGCTGCGCCTGTCACCAAGTGCATTTAACCCTCAATGGTGTGGTTGTTTTTTGGCTAAAGCCTACATCAGGGTGAAGCTGTCACACCAAGTGCATTTAACCAGCAATAGTCTGTTTATTTTTTGGCCATATCCCAGTCTAATTCTGTCACTAAATCCATACCGGTCACCCAGCGCCTAAATACTAGGCCTCAAATTTATATCCCGCTAAATCTGTCCTTAGTGCTGTAGCTGGGCGAGTTATTTAGTGTCCGTTCAAGCACATTTCTTGTTCTGGGTTGAAATACAATTCCCAATTTAGCAATTTCATAATTTAGTGGTTTCTGCTATATCAGAGCTATTTGAAATCTATCCCTAAAAGGGTATATAATATTCAAGGTGCACATTGGGTCATTCAGAATAACTTCACACACACCCGCTACTGTGTATTTCCAAGTCTAATTCTGGCACTAAACCCATACCTGTCACCCAGCGCCTAAATACTAGGCCTCAAATTTATATCCAGCTAAATCTGTCCCTAGTGCTGTAGCTGGGCGAGTTATTTAGTGTCCGTTCAAGCACATTTCTTGTTCTGGGTTGAAATACAATTCCCAATTTAGCAATTTCATAATTTAGTGGTTTCTGCTATATCAGAGCTATTTGAAATCTATCCCTAAAAGGGTATATAATATTCAAGGTGCACATTGGGTCATTCAGAATAACTTCACACACACCCGCTACTGTGTATTTCCAAGTCTAATTCTGGCACTAAACCCATACCTGTCACCCAGCGCCTAAATACTAGGCCTCAAATTTATATCCCGCTAAATCTGTCCTTAGTGCTGTAGCTGGGCGAGTTATTTAGTGTCCGTTCAAGCACATTTCTTGTTCTGGGTTGAAATACAATTCCCAATTTAGCAATTTCATAATTTAGTGGTTTCTGCTATATCAGAGCAATTTGAAATCTATCCCTAAAAGGGTATATAATATTCAAGGTGCACATTGGGTCATTCAGAATAACTTCACACACACCCGCTACTGTGTATTTCCAAGTCTAATTCTGGCACTAAACCCATACCTGTCACCCAGCGCCTAAATACTAGGCCTCAAATTTATATCCCGCTAAATCTGTCCTTAGTGCTGTAGCTGGGCGAGTTATTTAGTGTCCGTTCAAGCACATTTCTTGTTCTGGGTTGAAATACAATTCCCAATTTAGCAATTTCATAATTTAGTGGTTTCTGCTATATCAGAGCTATTTGAAATCTATCCCTAAAAGGGTATATAATATTCAAGGTGCACATTGGGTCATTCAGAATAACTTCACACACACCCGCTACTGTGTATTTCCAAGTCTAATTCTGGCACTAAACCCATACCTGTCACCCAGCGCCTAAATACTAGGCCTCAAATTTATATCCCGCTAAATCTGTCCTTAGTGCTGTAGCTGGGCGAGTTATTTAGTGTCCGTTCAAGCACATTTCTTGTTCTGGGTTGAAATACAATTCCCAATTTAGCAATTTCATAATTTAGTGGTTTCTGCTATATCAGAGCTATTTGAAATCTATCCCTAAAAGGGTATATAATATTCAAGGTGCACATTGGGTCATTCAGAATAACTTCACACACACCCGCTACTGTGTATTTCCAAGTCTAATTCTGGCACTAAACCCATACCTGTCACCCAGCGCCTAAATACTAGGCCTCAAATTTATATCCCGCTAAATCTGTCCTTAGTGCTGTAGCTGGGCGAGTTATTTAGTGTCCGTTCAAGCACATTTCTTGTTCTGGGTTGAAATACAATTCCCAATTTAGCAATTTCATAATTTAGTGGTTTCTGCTATATCAGAGCTATTTGAAATCTATCCCTAAAAGGGTATATAATATTCAAGGTGCACATTGGGTCATTCAGAATAACTTCACACACACCCGCTACTGTGTATTTCCAAGTCTAATTCTGGCACTAAATCCATACCTGTCACCCAGCGCCTAAATACTAGGCCTCAAATTTATATCCCGCTAAATCTGTCCCTAGTGCTGTAGCTGGGCGAGTTATTTAGTGTCCGTTCAAGCACATTTCTTGTTCTGGGTTGAAATACAATTCCCAATTTAGCAATTTCATAATTTAGTGGTTTCTGCTATATCAGAGCTATTTGAAATCTATCCCTAAAAGGGTATATAATATTCAAGGTGCACATTGGGTCATTCAGAATAACTTCACACACACCCGCTACTGTGTATTTCCAAGTCTAATTCTGGCACTAAACCCATACCTGTCACCCAGCGCCTAAATACTAGGCCTCAAATTTATATCCCGCTAAATCTGTCCTTAGTGCTGTAGCTGGGCGAGTTATTTAGTGTCCGTTCAAGCACATTTCTTGTTCTGGGTTGAAATACAATTCCCAATTTAGCAATTTCATAATTTAGTGGTTTCTGCTATATCAGAGCTATTTGAAATCTATCCCTAAAAGGGTATATAATATTCAAGGTGCACATTGGGTCATTCAGAATAACTTCACACACACCCGCTACTGTGTATTTCCAAGTCTAATTCTGGCACTAAACCCATACCTGTCACCCAGCGCCTAAATACTAGGCCTCAAATTTATATCCCGCTAAATCTGTCCTTAGTGCTGTAGCTGGGCGAGTTATTTAGTGTCCGTTCAAGCACATTTCTTGTTCTGGGTTGAAATACAATTCCCAATTTAGCAATTTCATAATTTAGTGGTTTCTGCTATATCAGAGCTATTTGAAATCTATCCCTAAAAGGGTATATAATATTCAAGGTGCACATTGGGTCATTCAGAATAACTTCACACACACCCGCTACTGTGTATTTCCAAGTCTAATTCTGGCACTAAACCCATACCTGTCACCCAGCGCCTAAATACTAGGCCTCAAATTTATATCCCGCTAAATCTGTCCTTAGTGCTGTAGCTGGGCGAGTTATTTAGTGTCCGTTCAAGCACATTTCTTGTTCTGGGTTGAAATACAATTCCCAATTTAGCAATTTCATAATTTAGTGGTTTCTGCTATATCAGAGCTATTTGAAATCTATCCCTAAAAGGGTATATAATATTCAAGGTGCACATTGGGTCATTCAGAATAACTTCACACACACCCGCTACTGTGTATTTCCAAGTCTAATTCTGGCACTAAACCCATACCTGTCACCCAGCGCCTAAATACTAGGCCTCAAATTTATATCCCGCTAAATCTGTCCCTAGTGCTGTAGCTGGGCGAGTTATTTAGTGTCCGTTCAAGCACATTTCTTGTTCTGGGTTGAAATACAATTCCCAATTTAGCAATTTCATAATTTAGTGGTTTCTGCTATATCAGAGCTATTTGAAATCTATCCCTAAAAGGGTATATAATATTCAAGGTGCACATTGGGTCATTCAGAATAACTTCACACACACCCGCTACTGTGTATTTCCAAGTCTAATTCTGGCACTAAACCCATACCTGTCACCCAGCGCCTAAATACTAGGCCTCAAATTTATATCCCGCTAAATCTGTCCTTAGTGCTGTAGCTGGGCGAGTTATTTAGTGTCCGTTCAAGCACATTTCTTGTTCTGGGTTGAAATACAATTCCCAATTTAGCAATTTCATAATTTAGTGGTTTCTGCTATATCAGAGCTATTTGAAATCTATCCCTAAAAGGGTATATAATATTCAAGGTGCACATTGGGTCATTCAGAATAACTTCACACACACCCGCTACTGTGTATTTCCAAGTCTAATTCTGGCACTAAACCCATACCTGTCACCCAGCGCCTAAATACTAGGCCTCAAATTTATATCCCGCTAAATCTGTCCATAGTGCTGTAGCTGGGCGAGTTATTTAGTGTCCGTTCAAGCACATTTCTTGTTCTGGGTTGAAATACAATTCCCAATTTAGCAATTTCATAATTTAGTGGTTTCTGCTATATCAGAGCTATTTGAAATCTATCCCTAAAAGGGTATATAATATTCAAGGTGCACATTGGGTCATTCAGAATAACTTCACACACACCCGCTACTGTGTATTTCCAAGTCTAATTCTGGCACTAAACCCATACCTGTCACCCAGCGCCTAAATACTAGGCCTCAAATTTATATCCCGCTAAATCTGTCCCTAGTGCTGTAGCTGGGCGAGTTATTTAGTGTCCGTTCAAGCACATTTCTTGTTCTGGGTTGAAATACAATTCCCAATTTAGCAATTTCATAATTTAGTGGTTTCTGCTATATCAGAGCTATTTGAAATCTATCCCTAAAAGGGTATATAATATTCAAGGTGCACATAGGGTCATTCAGAATAACTTCACACACACCCGCTACTGTGCATTTCCAAATCTAATTCTGTCACTAAATCCATACCTGTCACCCAGCGCCTAAATACTAGGCCTCAAATTTATATCCCGCTAAATCTCTCGTTCCCGCTGTCCTGTTGTGGCTGGGAAAGTTATTTAGTGTCCGTCAAAGCACATTTTTTGTTCTGGGTTGAAATACAATTCCCAATTTAGCAATTTCATAATTTAGTCGGTTTCTGCTATATCAGAGCTATTTGAAATCTATCCCTAAAAGGGTATATCATATTGAAGGTGCACATAGGGTCATTCAGAATAACTTCACACACACACGCTTCTGTGCATTTCCAAGTCTAATTCTGTCACTAAATCCATACCGGTCACCCAGCGCCTAAATACTAGGCCTCAAATTTATATCCCGCTGAATTTGAATACAATACATTGGGCCAAATAATATATTTGTTGTTGTGGTGAACCATAACAATGAGAAAAACATCTAGTAAGGGACGCGGACGTGGACATGGTCGTGGTGGTGTTAGTGGACCCTCTGGTGCTGGGAGAGGACGTGGCCGTTCTGCCACATCCACACGTCCTAGTGTACCAACTACCTCAGGTCCCAGTAGCCGCCAGAATTTACAGCGATATATGGTGGGGCCCAATGCCGTTCTAAGGATGGTAAGGCCTGAGCAGGTACAGGCATTAGTCAATTGGGTGGCCGACAGTGGATCCAGCACGTTCACATTATCTCCCACCCAGTCTTCTGCAGAAAGCGCACAGATGGCGCCTGAAAACCAACCCCATCAGTCTGTCACATCACCCCCATGCATACCAGGGAAACTGTCTCAGCCTCAAGTTATGCAGCAGTCTCTTATGCTGTTTGAAGACTCCGCTGGCAGGGTTTCCCAAGGGCATCCACCTAGCCCTTCCCCAGCGGTGAAAGACATAGAATGCACTGACGCACAACCACTTATGTTTCCTGATGATGAGGACATGGGAATACCACCTCAGCATGTCTCTGATGATGACGAAACACAGGTGCCAACTGCTGCGTCTTTCTGCAGTGTGCAGACTGAACAGGAGGTCAGGGATCAAGACTGGGTGGAAGACGATGCAGGGGACGATGAGGTCCTAGACCCCACATGGAATGAAGGTCGTGCCACTGACTTTCACAGTTCGGAGGAAGAGGCAGTGGTGAGACCGAGCCAACAGCGTAGCAAAAGAGGGAGCAGTGGGCAAAAGCAGAACACCCGCCGCCAAGAGACTCCGCCTGCTACTGACCGCCGCCATCTGGGACCGAGCACCCCAAAGGCAGCTTCAAGGAGTTCCCTGGCATGGCACTTCTTCAAACAATGTGCTGACGACAAGACCCGAGTGGTTTGCACGCTGTGCCATCAGAGCCTGAAGCGAGGCATTAACGTTCTGAACCTGAGCACAACCTGCATGACCAGGCACCTGCATGCAAAGCATGAACTGCAGTGGAGTAAACACCTTAAAACCAAGGAAGTCACTCAGGCTCCCCCTGCTACCTCTTCTGCTGCTGCCGCCTCGGCCTATTCTGCTGCTGCCGCCTCGGCCTCTTCCTCCGCCTCTGGAGGAACGTTGGCACCTGCCGCCCAGCAAACAGGGGATGTACCACCAACACCACCACCACCACCTCCGTCACCAAGCGTCTCAACCATGTCACACGCCAGCGTTCAGCTCTCCATCTCACAAACATTTGATAGAAAGCGTAAATTCCCACCTAGCCACCCTCGATCCCTGGCCCTGAATGCCAGCATTTCTAAACTACTGGCCTATGAAATGCTGTCATTTAGGCTGGTGGACACAGACAGCTTCAAACAGCTCATGTCGCTTGCTGTCCCACAGTATGTTGTTCCCAGCCGGCACTACTTCTCCAAGAGAGCCGTGCCTTCCCTGCACAACCAAGTATCCGATAAAATCAAGTGTGCACTGCGCAACGCCATCTGTAGGCAAGGTCCACCTAACCACAGATACGTGGACCAGTAAGCACGGCCAGGGACGCTATATCTCCCTAACTGCACACTGGGTAAATGTAGTGGCAGCTGGGCCCCAGGCGGAGAGCTGTTTGGCGCACGTCCTTCCGCCGCCAAGGATCGCAGGGCAACATTCTTTGCCTCCTGTTGCCACCTCCTCCTTCTCGGCTTCCTCCTCCTCTTCTTCCACCTGCTCATCCAGTCAGCCACACACCTTCACCACCAACTTCAGCACAGCCCGGGGTAAACGTCAGCAGGCCATTCTGAAACTCATATGTTTGGGGGACAGGCCCCACACCGCACAGGAGTTGTGGCGGGGTATAGAACAACAGACCGACGAGTGGTTGCTGCCGGTGAGCCTCAAGCCCGGCCTGGTGGTGTGTGATAATGGGCGAAATCTCGTTGCAGCTCTGGGACTAGCCAATTTGACGCACATCCCTTGCTTGGCGCATGTGCTGAATTTGGTGGTGCAGAAGTTCATTCACAACTACCCCGACATGTCAGAGCTGCTGCATAAAGTGCGGGCCGTCTGTTCGCGCTTCCGGCGTTCACATCCTGCTGCTGCTCGCCTGTCTGCGCTACAGCGTAACTTCGGCCTTCCCGCTCACCGCCTCATATGCGACGTGCCCACCAGGTGGAACTCCACCTTGCACATGCTGGACAGACTGTGCGAGCAGCAGCAGGCCATAGTGGAGTTTCAGCTGCAGCACGCACGGGTCAGTCGCACTACAGAACAGCACCACTTCACCACCAATGACTGGGCCTCCATGCGAGACCTGTGTGCCCTGTTGCGCTGTTTCGAGTACTCCACCAACATGGCCAGTGGCGATGACACCGTTATCAGCGTTACAATACCACTTCTATGTCTCCTTGAGAAAACACTTAGGGCGATGATGGAAGAGGAGGTGGCCCAGGAGGAGGAGGAGGAGGAGGAAGAGGGGTCATTTTTAGCACTTTCAGGCCAGTCTCTTCGAAGTGACTCAGAGGGAGGTTTTTGGCAACAGCAGAGGCCAGGTACAAATGTGGCCAGCCAGGGCCCACTACTGGAGGACGAGGAGGACGAGGATGAGGAGGAGGTGGAGGAGGATGAGGATGAAGCATGGTCACAGCGGGGTGGCACCCAACGCAGCTCGGGTCCATCACTGGTGCGTGGCTGGGGGGAAAGGCAGGACGATGACGATACGCCTCCCACAGAGGACAGCTTGTCCTTATCCCTGGGCAGCCTGGCACACATGAGCGACTACATGCTGCAGTGCCTGCGCAACGACAGCAGAGTTGCCCACATTTTAACCTGTGCGGACTACTGGGTTGCCACCCTGCTGGATCCACGCTACAAAGACAATGTGCCCACCTTACTTCCTGCACTGGAGCGTGATAGGAAGATGCGCGAGTACAAGCGCACGTTGGTAGACACGCTACTGAGAGCATTCCCAAATGTCACAGGGGAACAAGTGGAAGCCCAAGGCCAAGGCAGAGGAGGAGCAAGAGGTCGCCAAGGCAGCTGTGTCACGGCCAGCTCCTCTGAGGGCAGGGTTAGCATGGCAGAGATGTGGAAAACTTTTGTCAACACGCCACAGCTAACTGCACCACCACCTGATACGCAACGTGTTAGCAGGAGGCAACATTTCACTAACATGGTGGAACAGTACGTGTGCACACCCCTCCACGTACTGACTGATGGTTCGGCCCCATTCAACTTCTGGGTCTCTAAATTGTCCACGTGGCCAGAGCTAGCCTTTTATGCCTTGGAGGTGCTGGCCTGCCCGGCAGCCAGCGTTTTGTCTGAACGTGTATTCAGCACGGCAGGGGGCGTCATTACAGACAAACGCAGCCGCCTGTCTACAGCCAATGTGGACAAGCTGACGTTCATAAAAATGAACCAGGCATGGATCCCACAGGACCTGTCCGTCCCTTGTCCAGATTAGACATTAACTACCTCCCCATAACCATATATTATTGGACTCCAGGGCACTTCCTCATTCAATCCTATTTTTATTTTCATTTTACCATTATATTGCGAGGCTACCCAAAGTTGAATGAACCTCTCCTCTGCCTGTGTGCTAGGCCTAAATATATGCCAATGGACTGTTGCAGTGGTGGCTGACATGAAGCCTGATTCTCTGCTATGACATGCAGACTAATTCTCTGCTGACATGAAGCCAGATTGTCTGTTACGGGACCTCTCTCCTCTGCCTGGGTGCTGGGCCTAAATTTATGACATATGGACTGTTGCAGTGGTGGCTGACGTGAAGCCTGATTCTCTGCTATGACATGCAGACTGATTCTCTGCTGACATGAAGCCAGATTGTCTGTTACGGGACCTCTCTCCTCTGCCTGTGTGCTAGGCCTAAATATATGCCAATGGACTGTTGCAGTGGTGGGTGACGTGAAGCCTCATTCTCTGCTATGACATGCAGACTGATTCTCTGCTGACATGAAGCCAGATCGTCTGTTACGGGACCTCTCTGCTCTGCCTGTGTGCTAGGCCTAAATATATGCCAATGGACTGTTGCAGTGGTGGGTGACGTGAAGCCTGATTCTCTGCTATGACATGCAGACTAATTCTCTGCTGACATGAAGACAGATTCTCTGTTACGGGACCTCTCTCCTCTGCCTGTGTGTGTGCTGGGCCTAAATATATGCCAATGGACTGTTGCAGTGGTGGCTGACGTGAAGCCTCATTCTCTGCTATGACATGCAGACTAATTCTCTGCTGACATGAAGCCAGATTGTCTGTTACGGGACCTCTCTCCTCTGCCTGTGTGTGTGCTGGGCCTAAATATATGCCAATGGACTGTTGCAGTGGTGGCTGACGTGAAGCCTCATTCTCTGCTATGACATGCAGACTAATTCTCTGCTGACATGAAGACAGATTCTCTGTTACGGGACCTCTCTCCTCTGCCTGTGTGTGTGCTGGGCCTAAATATATGCCAATGGACTGTTGCAGTGGTGGCTGACGTGAAGCCTCATTCTCTGCTATGACATGCAGACTAATTCTCTGCTGACATGAAGCCAGATTGTCTGTTACGGGACCTCTCTCCTCTGCCTGTGTGTGTGCTGGGCCTAAATATATGCCAATGGACTGTTGCAGTGGTGGCTGACGTGAAGCCTCATTCTCTGCTATGACATGCAGACTAATTCTCTGCTGACATGAAGACAGATTCTCTGTTACGGGACCTCCCTCCTCTGCCTGGGTGCTGGGCCTAAATATATGCCAATGGACTGTTGCAGTGGTGGCTGACGTGAAGCCTCATTCTCTGCTATGACATGCAGACTAATTCTCTGCTGACATGAAGACAGATTCTCTGTTACGGGACCTCCCTCCTCTGCCTGGGTGCTGGGCCTAAATATATGCCAATGGACTGTTGCAGTGGTGGGTGACGTGAAGCCTCATTCTCTGCTATGACATGCAGACTGATTCTCTGCTGACATGAAGCCAGATTGTCTGTTACGGGACCTCCCTCCTCTGCCTGGGTGCTGGGCCTAAATATATGCCAATGGACTGTTGCAGTGGTGGCTGACGTGAAGCCTCATTCTCTGCTATGACATGCAGACTGATTCTCTGCTGACATGAAGCCAGATTGTCTGTTACGGGACCTCTCTCCTCTGCCTGTGTGCTAGGCCTAAATATATGCCAATGGACTGTTGCAGTGGTGGCTGACGTGAAGCCTCATTCTCTGCTATGACATGCAGACTGATTCTCTGCTGACATGAAGCCAGATCGTCTGTTACGGGACCTCTCTGCTCTGCCTGTGTGCTAGGCCTAAATATATGCCAATGGACTGTTGCAGTGGTGGGTGACGTGAAGCCTCATTCTCTGCTATGACATGCAGACTGATTCTCTGCTGTCATGAAGCCAGATTGTCTGTTACGGGACCTCTCTGCTCTGCCTGTGTGCTAGGCCTAAATATATGCCAATGGACTGTTGCAGTGGTGGGTGACGTGAAGCCTCATTCTCTGCTATGACATGCAGACTGATTCTCTGCTGACATGAAGCCAGATTCTCTGTTACGGGACCTCTCTCCTCTGCCTGTGTGTGCTAGGCCTAAATATATGCCAATGGACTGTTGCAGTGGTGGCTGACGTGAAGCCTCATTCTCTGCTATGACATGCAGACTAATTCTCTGCTGACATGAAGCCAGATTGTCTGTTACGGGACCTCTCTCCTCTGCCTGGGTGCTGGGCCTAAATATATGACAATGGACTGTTGCAGTGGTGGCTGACGTGAAGCCTCATTCTCTGCTATGACATGCAGACTGATTCTCTGCTGACATGAAGCCAGATTCCTCTGTTACGGGACCTCTCTCCTCTGCCTGTGTGTGTGCTGGGCCTAAATATATGCCAATGGACTGTTGCAGTGGTGGCTGACGTGAAGCCTCATTCTCTGCTATGACATGCAGACTGATTCTCTGCTGACATGAAGCCAGATTCTCTGTTACGGGACCTCTCTCCTCTGCCTGTGTGTGTGCTGGGCCTAAATATATGCCAATGGACTGTTGCAGTGGTGGCTGACGTGAAGCCTCATTCTCTGCTATGACATGCAGACTAATTCTCTGCTGACATGAAGACAGATTCTCTGTTACGGGACCTCCCTCCTCTGCCTGGGTGCTGGGCCTAAATATATGCCAATGGACTGTTGCAGTGGTGGCTGACGTGAAGCCTCATTCTCTGCTATGACATGCAGACTAATTCTCTGCTGACATGAAGACAGATTCTCTGTTACGGGACCTCTCTCCTCTGCCTGGGTGCCGGGGCCTAAATATCTGAGAATGGACTGTTCCAGTGGTGGGTGACGGGAAGCCAGATTCTCTGCTATGGAACCTCTCTCCAATTGATTTTGGTTAATTTTTATTTATTTAATTTTTATTTTAATTCATTTCCCTATCCACATTTGTTTGCAGGGGATTTACCTACATGTTGCTGCCTTTTGCAGCCCTCTAGCTCTTTCCTGGGCTGTTTTACAGCCTTTTTAGTGCCGAAAAGTTCGGGTCCCCATTGACTTCAATGGGGTTCGGGTTCGGGACGAAGTTCGGATCGGGTTCGGATCCCGAACCCGAACATTTCCGGGATGTTCGGCCGAACTTCTCGAACCCGAACATCCAGGTGTTCGCTCAACTCTACTAGCGTCATGTCCCAGTTTGCAGGGCCACGCAGGAGATCACTCTTGAAGTCAGCCCAGTGCAAGCAGGTGGTCGGTTGGATTGCAGCAGACAGTGCTTACAGTCGTTTAAGCACAACCCTGTTTTCCACCAAGTTCAGTTTCAGTTGCCCTGTTTTCCACCAAGTTCAGTTTCAGTTGCCAGGAGTCTGGTCCACACAATCATCACCCTGATCCTCCTTCCTCCCACTGTTAAAAACCACCCTAAATTAGGGCATTTTAGATACACTCTGGTGTTCCAGATCAATGTACCCCCCCCAGGGGTTAATATCCACGCGTGGCTGAGAGACTGGACACTGACACAGAAGTTGGTCAAAGCAAACTCTAACTTTATTAAATGGGCTAAGCGTTTATGAATCTTCAGAAGAGGGCAGTCCTCACTGAGGCTAAAACATTGTTTCATTGGTCAAAAAGGAAAAAGTGATAAGAGAAACAGAGATAACACTTCAACATCTGCGCAGTGAGTACCACTTTGGAATGTGAACTAATGTAAACATCTGGTTACCATCGCCATTTTGTAATGGAGTTTATTCTAACAAGAATACTGCCTACGTCATATGTGACACTTCAAAGAGGTGCTTCTCTATAGGCAGTGAATAATATATACATATCATCAAGCCATATGATTGGCCTACGCATTCCACCACACTCTATTGAACACCATTAGGCAGATGAGAAATCAGACACTTCTCACAGCACAGCTCTTTGCCCCCCTCTCTCTCCTCTCCAGTCTTGAAACAAAGAGGGGGGTGGGTGGGCACTCGGAAGTAGAAAAAGTTAACTCATTACAATCCTAGATATACAAAATATAGAATAAAATTTACCCATCTTTAACAGTCCCCCCTTGAATTTCATTCTCTCCCTAAACCTAAACATCTGTCCCAATGCTCCGCCTCCTCTTCACCAGCTTCCACGACAAGCCATACCTAGCGAACAGCCTCCCGTGACACTGGATTTGAGCAAGGGGAAGTCAGATGATCTTTCCCTAACTGGCGTTGACATTATATGGGGGGACTGGAGATCATCAGTGCTCCTGATTTTCTGGATCGAAGTTTTCATACAATTTTTCATATTCTTTTGAGTCATGATCAACAGTCACACAAGGGAAAACCAGTCTCAACACTTCCTTGAAATCAATCCAATTATGCTTTTCTTTGAGCTTCACTGTGCTTGTGGTCAACAACACTCGGAATGGACCATCAAACCAGGGTTTTGGGACTTTTCTAACGTGTCTTTCCCTACCACCCAATCTCCAGACACAAGTGGGTGGGTTCCTGGTATTTTATCAAAACCTGGAAGTGAAGCAAAAACTCGAAAATGTACTTTAGTCAAATGCTTATACAAAACTGATCACATAATCTGTCAGACAACCATGTTGCATCTGGAGCTGCTGTGGGAATTAAAATCCTATTCTAGGGGCTGACCCAAGATGGACCTTATAGGGACAAAGGCCTGTCTCACGGTTAGGCGTATACCTTACTAAAAGAGGGCTACCAGCAGGTACTCTATTAAGACTTTAAATCTTTAACTTAGTGTCCCGTTCAGTTCCTTTTCCCTACTCTACTGCTGCTTTGTGGATGGTACGAAGCATGTAAGGCCTGTCCTACACCCAAAACCTTCGTCATCTCCTGCATCACTTCACCTGTGAAGTGAACACCTGTGTCACTTTCAATGATCTAAGGTACCCCATACTTGCACACAAATTCAGCCATAATCTTCTTTACTTCTTTGGGTACGGTTTTGGCCATCCTGAAAACAAGTCATCACATATCAATACATACTCATACATGCCCACCTTGGATATTTGAAGGTAGTCTGCAAACGTTGAAACAGATACAAAAGCAAGACGTGTTTCTTGGGTACCTTAACCACCTTGCCCATGTTGTTCTGGGCACAAACCATTTATCCTTAAGTATGTCTGACTGTTACAGTGCTGAACCCTGGGGCGTACCATATGCTACGTACTAAATCACACATAGCAGTTTTTGTCTGGTGCATCACTCCATGGGTTGCCTGTGCCATCGTGGAGTAGAGGGACCTGGGAAGGTAAAGTTGCCCTTCTTATTTGTAGTCCCCCCTTTTTCATCCACCAGTCCCTTTCCTCCTTCCCCATCTGGTTCTGTAAGGTCTTAAGAACTTTCGGGAGACAGGAGGAGTTATTTCAGGGACCTGAACTGTGGACCACTTAAGACAGGGGTCTGCTTAGGTAATTTGGCAGCCATCTTTGCCGCCTGATCTGCCGTGGCTTTCCCCTTTGCCTCCTCTGCATCTGTGTACAGTGGCCTTTCGTTGCCATCACCCCTCATGTTAGTGACACGAGGGCTTCCATCAGAGACCTCACTGCTTCCCCATTTTCGATGGGTTTACCTGAAGCGATCAAGGAGTCTCTAGGCTTTCCATATGGGCCCATAGTCATGGGCTATCCCAAAGCACACCTGGAATCAGTGTAAATGGTGGCTGTTTTCCCATCTGCATATCTGCAAGCCATCTTCAGAGTCTTTTAGCTCCACTTCTGAGCAGACAAGTGTGGTAGTTCACGTTTAATCACCACTGCCCAACCTGTGTAGTACCTGCCATACCTCGATCCATCCACAAAGAGCACATGATCTCTAGATCATGTGCTCTTTGTGGATGGATCGAGGTATGGCAGGTACTACACAGGTTGGGCAGTGGTGATTAAACGTGAACTACCACACTTGTCTGCTCAGAAGTGGAGCTAAAAGACTCTGAAGATGGCTTGCAGATACCTAATGACTGATTTACCAAATCCCACTACCTCTTGTGACATCATCTGCAAACAGTCAGGAGCCTCTTCCTTTGAATCTGAAAGAAAAGTTTAAAGTGCGGTGCCCTAACTCTTCCCTCCCCCCTTGGTCCAGAGGCAACAGGGTGGCTGGGTCCAAAGTATTACACCATTTGGAGAGCAACATTGAGGCAACAAAATGGAACAATAATGGGCAACAAAACAATCATTTGGATTGTACGTTCATGAGGATAGATGTAATATCAGCATCACTTTGTGGTTCAGAACTATCTCAGAGCTTTCATCAAGCATAGCTAGTACAACTACTACAGCTCTGATGCAGAAAGGGGCACCTCTGGCCACAGGATCAAGTCTGACTGAATATTATACTATGGGGCGTTACTGCTGGCCATGCAGTTGGGTGAGGACAGCTGAGTCATGGCCAGTCACTTCATTAACAATACAATCTAAATGTAATAATCTGATAGGCCAGTGTGGGGGAACACAAAATTGCCAGTTCTAGGCACAAAAAGCATCTACCACCTCATCTGTGAGGCGGTAGGGACTAAAGGACAAATCAATCACAGTGGAGTGAGTAGGGGTAATGGGAACCTGAGCCGACAAGGTGTGTGTGTGCATTGGGCACGATGTGGGTGTTAGAAACTGTGGCTTCATTAACGGCATGTAGGTCATGTACCATCCAATGGTGAGTGGTTTGCTTTTCTCAGCTTCTGGGAGTACTGATACAAACATGGACCAGAGAATTTTATCACTAATGGCCAACAAACAAAGTTCTTGGTCGTGGAGGGCACCTGTAAGCTTCACAGTGCCGTCCTCCTGATGTGAGATACCAGCATGTACTTTTGCAAACAAATCTGCACCTAGGAGACAACAAGGGGCGTTACCAATGACCAGCAAACGGGCAAGCGCATCTTGGTTAGGGGCAGATCTAATATGGATGGTTTCTGTTGAAAAAAAGTGAGCGTACTACTTTCCCATCCACTTCTACCCAAAGGCTGGTGTCCTTGGAGAGTAAATCAGGGGAGGCCATGTTTGCTGTGCACAACTGTCTTGGCTGCTCCAGTATCAATCAAAAACGGGACTACTTCTTTATCACCCAGAGTGAGGGATATCCTTGGGCCAGACTGAATCTGCTAAAAATGTTTAAAGATAGAGCAGATACTGGATTTCCTGTTTCTTAATCTTGATCTAACTCCCCCCCCCTCACCTGTCTGTGTTCCCCTTATGACAAAAAACATGGGTGTCTGTGGGGACGGACAGTGATCCGGGCATGGTCAACATAGAATACAATCCTCTCGTGTGGTGTGGACGAGGAGTACCACACACAGCATAACACTCTCTCTTCTGGGATCTGGGTCCCACAGACTCTGCAGGCCCACCATAGGGTGGCAGACTTACTTTTCCCTCACTTCAATGAGGCGTTTGACATCAGGGCTGAAGCAATGCCAAAGGAACACTACCTATGGTTGGCACCACTGAACCCCCCAATGCTGCTTGATGTTACTCTGCATTTTGGCTTACAGAAGTATCCAACTTTTCCTATCACAGAATTAATAGACTGGAAAACAAAACAGGACTTCTCATCTTCCATGGGAGTGTCTTATAACTAGGGGATGGGCACAAGGGCTGTCGTTGTCTGTAACGTCCACCCCTATCCTCCTCCCTCCGCTCTGAGTCATCTAAGTCCACCCCCTTCAGTCGGACGCTATGGTTCTCCTTTTGTCCATCAGTAATGTGGCAGCTGCCCATCAGAACAGAGCTCTGATGTTTAGCACAACACTTAACGTAACTTCAAACATTGAAACAAACAGATCGGACAATACAGACATGAACACACAAAGGGCCCATAAGAAACTTTTCATTGACTTCAATTTAAAAATAAAATAAATAAATAAAAATGTACAGCTTGATCAATGCTGTTGGCACCAATAAAAACCCAAAACTTCCAAGAAAAATAAAATAAAATCCTCAATGCGCATATTATTAAAAAAAAAAAAAAAAAAATATCGTACTCCATACGCATTCATATACATTTTCATGTACTAATTTTCACAAACTGTTCATAACCACGCCCTCATACATAAAAACTGAATTGCATTCACAACTCTGCTGAAAACCTCCATCAGTCTTCACACATATTCGCCTCAATCACAACTCAAAGCCAGACCCATTCACATTCCACTGAATCATTTGTCTTCCAACCCACATTGTTTCATCCCAAAACTTGCAGCACAGACAAACACAGCTTTCCTGGAAACAGATAGCCACACCACACCCAGAATTGCTGATAGTCTGTCGCTGTAAGAGAATATACATGTTATCATACAGTCATTTTGTTAAAAGCTGGATTCCCACAGTACACTGCTTGGGAAAGAAGAAAGAAGAAAGAAAATTATTGAACAATTCTTTGTCTTGTATAATAAAATAAACATCACTTACTCTGCATCATTCCCTCATTCCCTCCCACCTTTTTCCTTCGTCTGATCCTCTTATCTCAGGAATGTTTCTGTTGAGGTGGGGGAAGTGAGTCTCTGTAGCTCACACTGGATACAACACCTATCCGTTAACTGACCATCTTTTACTGCTGTAATCTCTAGGATATTCCCTAGTTAAACACACACATTTTATTAGGGTAACAAAACTTAACCGGTTCGTTTCGGAACATTTAACACAAGCGTTGTTCTGATTGCAGACACTGGGGCACTTTCTTTCTTTCTTGTTAATGCCATCAATTAACATCCTGACAACTCCCCCCCTCAAAATCACGGGAGTTCTGATGCCCACAGTCTGTAAGCTCTAACTTCACAGATTCTTACAGATCTTCATCCCTGTTGCCAGGGGCGACCTCTGTCCGAGTCTACACTTTCTCTAACATTCTTTTTCACATTTTAACTTTCAATTCTTCCCTCACTACTAGCTAGGGGCTGTATTTTCTCCTTCATAATGCTGGGACTGACCGATATCAAAACAACAGTATTTCAGACTGACACACACACAAAACAGAGGAGTGATCAGCACCTTTAACCCTTTCCTCCGCAGACAAAGGATTCACCCCCCCATCTGGTTGGCTCAAATCTGACTATCACGTCTGACTAGTCAGCCGGGACTCCCCGCACGTCTTCCCCAAAACCAGGGGTCAGGCGGGCTCCGTCGCATCTTCCTGGGGTCAGGTCAGGTAGAGAATATCACCGCAGTCTTTCCCTTGATCAAAAGGTCATGAGAGGTTGTACCATCTTCCCAGGGTCAGGTCAGGTAGTCTCCGCAGTCTTCCATCAGATCAAAAGATCATACGGCTCTACGCATCTTCCTGGTCAGGTCAGCCGGAGTTCCTTGTCCCACACCTCGGCGCTATAGCGCCCCCTTCCCAACCAGGAGGTTACTGTTCCCTCCCTTTGTCTGTGGTTTTACCGTCTGTGCTCAATTCACTCCTCACATAAATCACAGACACACACAAAACATATACACACCAGAGTGATCTATGATTTAAGACTATTGGTTCAATAGACTCTAAGCTTTCAGCATTACAGCCGACTACTATACTTACATCGGTACCACCTCACAGCAGACTGAGCTATCTGAGCATGACGAAGTAACTAGCAGAAAGGCAGATGAGATAAAAAGTTTTCTCACCTTTCTTTGAGGTTGCAATCCTCTCTCCTCTGCCGGTCGTCAAGCTCAGGGGCCCGTCTTGTCAGCTGTCTGATGCTACGTTCGCTCAGAATCCAATCTGGGGTGCCATTTGTTAAAATCACCCTAAATTAGGGCATTTTAGATACACTCTGGTGTTCCAGATCAATGTACCCCCCCCCAGGGGTTAATATCCACGTGTGGCTGAGAGACTGGACACTGACACAGAAGTTGGTCAAAGCAATCTCTAACTTTATTAAATGGGCTAAGCGTTTATGAATCTTCAGAAGAGGGCAGTCCTCTCTGAGGCTAAAACATTGTTTCATTGGTCAAAAAGGAAAAAGTGATAAGAGAAACAGAGATAACACTTCAACATCTGCGCAGTGAGTACCACTTTGGAATGTGAACTAATGTAAACATCTGGTTACCATTGCCATTTTGTAATGGAGTTTATTCTAACAAGAATACTGCCTACGTCATATGTGACACTTCAAAGAGGTGCTTCTCTATAGTCAGTGAATAATATATACATATCATCAAGCCATATGATTGGCCTACGCATTCCACCTGTTCATACATAAGACAATGCCTGACACTCTATTGAACACCTGTAGGCAGATGAGAAATCAGACACTTCCCACAGCACAGCTCTTTGCCCCCCTCTCTCTCCTCTCCAGTCTTGAAACAAAGAGGGGGGTGGGTGGGCACTCGGAAGTAGAAAAAGTTAACTCATTACAATCCTAGATATACAAAATATAGAATAAAATTCACCCATCTTTAACACATATACAGAGTAAAGCAACAAAAAACAGGTGCAAATTTGCAGTTCTCAGACCTAATCAGATGATCAAAGAGAATCAGAAAGGATAATAACACAAACTGGAGTCAAAACCAGGAGGGAACTAATATAGCCAAATCAGCAGTCAAGAGGATAATCATCATAACAAGCTGAGGTCCACACCTGGAAATTACAGAGGTTAATCAGTGGAACTAGTCAAGGTCTGTACACAGAAGGTAAACAAACAGATTTTAGACAAAAGGCACAGAAGCACAAACAAGATCTGCCAGGACAGGATACAAAATCACAAGCACTGACCTATTGGTTTAAATCCCCCACCTACACCATCAGTAGACTGTTGCTTCTCATCAGTGAGCTGCTCTGATGGCTGGATCTGTAATCCTCATCTCCAGTTCCATGACAGATCATAAATAGGGATAAGTGAATTGACTTCGGATAAAACATCCAAAGTCGATTTGCATAAAACTTTGTTAGAATACTGTACGGAGCGAGCGCTCTGTACAGTGTTAGAATGCATTGGCTCCTATGAGCTGAAGTTATTGCTTTTCAAAATTTGGTTCGGTTTCAAGGTACCACTTGGAAGCGAAACCAAGTTTGGTAAAATGTTTTTAACAGTAGAAATCAATTTCTGAAGTTATTATCCAAAGTGCCACGAGACTTCTCAAAGTAATAACTTCAGCTAATATGAGCCAATACATTCTAATACTGTATGGAGTGCTCGCTCTCGTACAGTATTCTAACAAAGTTTTATGCAAATCGACTTCGGATGTTTCATCCGAAGTCGATTCGCTCATCCCTAATCAAAAACACTGAAAAGCTTTAGAGGAAAAACTGTTTAAAATTTTCAATAAAGACAAATTGAAAAAAAAATTAAAAATTTTCAAAAATAAGTGGCGTGCAATAATAATAATAATAATAATAATAATAATAATAATGTTCCCAAAAGTGTCCATAGCCTCTAACTATGAAGATACTGTAAGTATGGTCCAGATATTGATTTACATGAAGCTGGCCTTATTTAAGCAAAATAAAAATATTTCACACTTTTGGTATGTAGTCTTGGTTAGTAGGCCCTACCAACATTAACCATTTCTCCCTTGAGCTACCTGAATAACATAAATTAACCATCCTCTTACAGGTCCCTGGAACAGATTATTGGCACAAAATGTATGTGATGCTTGAGATTTGTTATGCTGTGTGATATTACACAGCCTACATATTTTCAGGTAAGTGAGCCCACCCTTATGCTCACTTATTTGAACATGTTCTATACTGTATATGCAGATGTAACTAATGTTATTTTGACTGAGTTAGCAAGATAATGCAACAAAATAACATTACAGTAATAAAACAAATTGCTTTAAATTGACCATTCTGGAGTGCCTGGAGTCAAGATAACACTGATTACAATATATATTTAATGAACAGTCTCCGGATTATACACATTGTGCCCCTGGATTAGACTCACTCTGGGTTTGAATTTGGTGCTTGTATGGATGTAATTCAGATCCCCACTGAAATAGACTTTTTCATTATGAAACTTGTACACAGGCTGCAATATGGCTCTGAGATACAGCCTTAGCTTGTTGCGGCACTCCAGTGCCCCCTCTACACTAACTGACCTTGATCACTGGACTGAGCAGGATTTGGGCCTAGTTCCCCTACTATACTCCTGCTGCCACCTCTGTGCATAGGAGTCACTTCCCTGGAGCACTAAGACTGAAACAACTTCCCCAGCAGTCTCCTAAACTTTGACTCTAATTCCCTCTGTTGAAAATTGCATTTATATTGTCAAGAGCTCTCCTAGCCAAATCATCATGCAGGGTAGTGCTGGGATTATCATGCTGACCTGTGACTCCCAACAGGTCATTTTGGAAGTGTGACTAGTTGCCAAACCAATACTGGCTTTGATTCTGTGTCCAGTCCTAGATATTGGCAGGAGACTTAAGACTGCAGGTTCCTGTGTATCTTGCCTGTGTTTGCATTTGTATTCTGGGTAAGGATGCGCAAACCTGTTTGGACTGAGCACTGGTTTGCTCATCCTTACCCTGTACTCTACTACTTTTTGGACTGCAGACAAACCAAAATTATTTAAGATTTGTTTTGAACGAATCCAGTAAAATGGCATATAGCACCATGTTGGTGGGAAAGAAGAAGGACTCTCACGTGACCTTAAGAGGAAGTGGGGGGAGGGCTTGCCCTGATTAGCTCCCAGGTTGACAGACAGCCTGAATGAGCCAATCAATGCTGCAGTAGGCAGGGAGTTGCCTAGCAGAACAAGTAGAGTGCCATCCTGTACTGGGGGATATGAATGATGGTGGTTGCCTCTGAAGGTGTATACAAGAAAAATGATCTTAGGGAGTCAGGGACAGTGAGAAATCAATCAAGCTTGTATTCTATTGCCAGGGAGAGAAGAGAAAGGCTAGGATTGCAAAGAAGAATTGTGTGTGTAGAATAGGGACAAGCAGGGAAGCTGATAGCCAGGGAGAGAGAAGACAGGAGCTGTGGCTGGCTGTAGCTGGCTGTGCCTCCTAAAAGAACTGCAGCTCAAAAGCAGCTACCTGCCACAAAATACTTTCATTTTCACTAGGGATGAGCGAACTCGAACTGTATAGTTCGGGTTCGTACCGAATTTTGGGGTGTCCGTGACACGGATCCGTACCCGGACTTTTTCGTAAAAGTCCGGGTTCGGGTTCGGTGTTCGTCGCTTTCTTGGCGCTTTTGTGACGCTTTCTTGGCGCTTTTTGAAAGGCTGCAAAGCAGCCAATCAACAAGTGTCATACTACTTGCCCAAAGAGGCCATCACAGCCATGCCTACTATTGGCATGGCTGTGATTGGCCAGAGCACCATGTGACCCAGCCTCTATTTAAGCTGGAGTCACATAGCGCCGCCCGTCACTCTGCTCTGATTAGCGTAGGGAGAGGTTGCGGCTGCGACAGTAGGGCGAGATTAGGCAGATTAACTCCTCCAAAGGACTTGATTATTGATCGATCTGCAGCTGTGGGTCATTGAGCTGCTGATACTCAATTGCTCACTGTTTTTAGGCTGCCCAGACCGTTTGTCAGTCACTTTTTTCTGGGGTGATCGGTGGCCATTTTGTGTCTTGTGGTGCGCCAGCACAAGCTGCGACCAAGTGCATTTAACCCTCAATGGTGTGGTTGTTTTTTGGCTAAAGCCTACATCAGGGTGAAGCTGTCACACCAAGTGCATTTAACCAGCAATAGTCTGTTTATTTTTTGGCCATATACTACATCAGGGGCAAGCTGCGCCTGTCACCAAGTGCATTTAACCCTCAATGGTGTGGTTGTTTTTTGGCTAAAGCCTACATCAGGGTGAAGCTGTCACACCAAGTGCATTTAACCAGCAATAGTCTGTTTATTTTTTGGCCATATACTACATCAGGGGCAAGCTGCGCCTGTCACCAAGTGCATTTAACCCTCAATGGTGTGGTTGTTTTTTGGCTAAAGCCTACATCAGGGTGAAGCTGTCACACCAAGTGCATTTAACCAGCAATAGTCTGTTTATTTTTTGGCCATATACTACATCAGGGGCAAGCTGCGCCTGTCACCAAGTGCATTTAACCCTCAATGGTGTGGTTGTTTTTTTGGCTAAAGCCTACATCAGGGTGAAGCTGTCACACCAAGTGCATTTAACCAGCAATAGTCTGTTTATTTTTTGGCCATATACTACATCAGGGGCAAGCTGCGCCCGTCACCAAGTGCATTTAACCCTCAGTAGTGTGGTTGGTCAAGCTGTCACACCAAGTGCATTTAACCAGCAATAGTCTGTTCATTTTTTGGCCATATACTACATCAGGGGCAAGCTGTGCCCGTCACCAAGTGCATTTAACCCTCAGTAGTGTGGTTGGTCAAGCTGTCACACCAAGTGCATTTAACCAGCAATAGTCTGTTCATTTTTTGGCCATATACTACATCAGGGGCAAGCGGCGCCCGTCACCAAGTGCATTTAACCCTCAGTATTGTGGTTGGTCAAGCTGTCACACCAAGTGCATTTAAACAGCAATAGTGTAGTTGTTTTTTGGCCATATCCCAGTCTAATTCTGTCAGTAAATCCATACCGGTCACCCAGCGCCTAAATACTAGGCCTCAAATTTATATCCCGCTAAATCTGTCGTTACCCCTGTACTGTTGTGGCTGGGCAAGTTATTTAGTGTCCGTCAAAGCACATTTTTTGTTCTGTGTTGAAATACAATTCCCAATTTAGCAATTTCATAATTTAGTGGTTTCTGCTGTATCAGAGCTATTTGAAATCTATCCCTAAAAGGGTATATAATATTCAAGGTGCACATAGGGTCATTCAGAATAACTTCACACACACGCTACTGTGCATTTCCAAGTCTAATTCTGTCAGTAAATCTATACCGGTCACCCAGCGCCTAAATACTAGGCCTCAAATTTATATCCCGCTAAATCTGTCGTTACCGCTGTACTGTTCTGGCTGGGCAAGTTATTTAGTGTCCGTCAAAGCACATTTTTTGTTCTGGGTTGAAAAACAATTCCCAATTTAGCAATTTCCTAATTTAGTGGTTTCTGCTGTATCAGAGCTATTTGAAATCTATCCCTAAAAGGGTATATAATATTCAAGGTGCACATAGGGTCATTCAGAATAACTTCACACACACGCTACTGTGCATTTCCAAGTCTAATTCTGTCAGTAAATCCATAGCGGTCACCCAGCGCCTAAATACTAGGCCTCAAATTTATATTCAGTTGAATTTGAATACAATACATTGGGCCAAATAATATTTTTGTTGTTGTGGTGAACGATAACAATGAGGAAAACATCTAGTAAGGGACGCGGACGTGGACATGGTCGTGGTGGTGTTAGTGGACCCTCTGGTGCTGGGAGAGGACGTGGCCGTTCTGCCACATCCACACATCCTAGTGAACCAACTACCTCAGGTCCCAGTAGCCGCCAGAATTTACAGCGATATATGGTGGGGCCCAATGCCGTTCTAAGGATGGTAAGGCCTGAGCAGGTACAGGCATTAGTCAATTGGGTCGCCGACAGTGGATCCAGCACGTTCACATTATCTCCCACCCAGTCTTCTGCAGAAAGCACACAGATGGCGCCTGAAAACCAACCCTATCAGTCTGTCACATCACCCCCATGCATACCAGGGAAACTGTCTGAACCTCAAGTTATGCAGCAGTCTCTTATGCTGTTTGAAGACTCCGCTGGCAGGGTTTCCCAAGGGCATCCACCTAGCCCTTCCCCAGCGGTGAAAGACATAGAATGCACTGACGCACAACCACTTATGTTTCCTGATGATGAGGACATGGGAATACCACCTCAGCATGTCTCTGATGATGACGAAACACAGGTGCCAACTGCTGCATCTTTCTGCAGTGTGCAGACTGAACAGGAGGTCAGGGATCAAGACTGGGTGGAAGACGATGCAGGGGATGATGAGGTCCTAGACCCCACATGGAATGAAGGTCGTGCCACTGACTTTCACAGTTCGGAGGAAGAGGCAGTGGTGAGACCGAGCCAACAGCGTAGCAAAAGAGGGAGCAGTGGGCAAAAGCAGAACACCCGCCGCCAAGAGACTCCGCCTGCTACTGACCTCCGCCATCTGGGACCGAGCACCCCAAAGGCAGCTTCAAGGAGTTCCCTGGCATGGCACTTCTTCAAACAATGTGCTGACGACAAGACCCGAGTGGTTTGCACGCTGTGCCATCAGAGCCTGAAGCGAGGCATTAACTTTCTGAACCTTAGCACAACCTGCATGACCAGGCACTTGCATGCAAAGCATGAACTGGAGTGGAGTAAACACCTTAAAAACAAGGAAGTCGCTCAGGCTCCCCCTGCTACCTCTTCTGCTGCTGCCGCCTCGGCCTCTTCTGCTGCTGCCGCCTCGGCCTCTTCCGCTGCTGCCACCTCGGCCTCTTCCTCTGCCTCTGGAGGAACATTGGCACCTGCCGCCCAGCAAACAGGGGATGTACCACCAACACCACCACCACCTCCGTCACCAAGCATCTCAACCATGTCACACGGCAGCGTTCAGCTCTCCATCTCACAAACATTTGAGAGAAAGCGTAAATTCCCACCTAGCTACCCTCGATCCCTGGCCCTGAATGCCAGCATTTCTAAACTACTGGCCTATGAAATGCTGTCATTTAGGCTGGTGGACACAGACAGCTTCAAACAGCTCATGTCGCTTGCTGTCCCACAGTATGTTGTTCCCAGCCGCCACTACTTCTCCAAGAGAGCCGTGTCTTCCCTGCACAACCAAGTATCCGATAAAATCAAGTGTGCACTGCGCAACGCCATCTGTGGCAAGGTCCAACTAACCACAGATACGTGGACCAGTAAGCACGGCCAGGGACGCTATATCTCCCTAACTGCACACTAGGTAAATGTAGTGGCAGCTGGGCCCCAGGCGGAGAGCTGTTTGGCGCACGTCCTTCCACCGCCAAAGATCGCAGGGCAACATTCTTTGCCTCCTGTTGCCACCTCCTCCTACTCGACTTCCTCCTCCTCCTCTTCTTCCACCTGCTCATCTAGTCAGCCACACACCTTCACCACCAACTTCAGCACAGCCCGGGGTAAACGTCAGCAGGCCATTCTTAAACTCATATGTTTGGGGGACAGGCCCCACACCGCACAGGAGTTGTGGCAGGGTATAGAACAACAGACCGACGAGTGGTTGCTGCCGGTGAGCCTCAAGCCCGGCCTGGTGGTGTGTGATAATGGGCGAAATCTCGTTGCAGCTCTGGGACTAGCCAGTTTGACGCACATCCCTTGCTTGGCGCATGTGCTAAATTTGGTGGTGCAGAAGTTCATTCACAACTACCCCGACATGTCAGAGCTGCTGCATAAAGTACGGGCCGTCTGTTCGCGCTTCCGGCGTTCACATCCTGCCGCTGCTCGCCTGTCTGCGCTACAGCGTAACTTCGGCCTTCCTGCTCACCGCCTCATATGCGACGTGCCCACCAGGTGGAACTCCACCTTGCACATGCTGGACAGACTGTGCAAGCAGCAGCAGGCCATAGTGGATTTTCAGCTGCAGCACGCACGGGTCAGTCGCACTGCAGAACAGCACCACTTCACCACCAATGACTGGGCGTCCATGCGAGACCTGTGTGCCCTGTTGCGCTGTTTCGAGTACTCCACCAACATGGCCAGTGGCGATGACGCCGTTATCAGCGTTACAATACCACTTCTATGTCTCCTTGAGAAAACACTTAGGGCGATGATGGAAGAGGAGGTGGCCCAGGAGGAGGAGGAGGAAGAGGGGTCATTTTTAGCACTTTCAGGCCAGTCTCTTCGAAGTGACTCAGGGAGGTTTTTGGCAACAGCAGAGGCCAGGTACAAATGTGGCAAGCCAGGGCCCACTACTGGAGGACGAGGAGGACGAGGAGGAGGTGGACGAGGATGAGGATGAAGCATGGTCACAGCGGGGTGGCATCCAACGCAGCTCGGGTCCATCACTTGTGCGTGGCTGGGGGGAAAGGCAGGACGATGACGATACGCCTCCCACAGAGGACAGCTTGTCCTTACCCCTGGGCAGCCTGGCACACATGAGCGACTACATGCTGCAGTGCCTGCGCAACGACAGCAGAGTTGCCCACATTTTAACGTGTGCGGACTACTGGGTTGCCACCCTGCTGGATCCACGCTACAAAGACAATGTGCCCACCTTACTTCCTGCACTGGAGCGTGATAGGAAGATGCGCGAGTACAAGCGCACGTTGGTAGACGCGCTACTGCGAGAATTCCCAAATGTCACAGGGGAACAAGTGGAAGCCCAAGGCCAAGGCACAGGAGGAGCAAGAGGTCGCCAAGGCAGCTGTGTCACGGCCAGCTCTTCTGAGGGCAGGGTTAGCATGGCAGAGATGTGGAAAAGTTTTGTCAACACGCCACAGCTAACTGCACCACCACCTGATACGCAACGTGTTAGCAGAAGGCAACATTTCACTAACATGGTGGAACAGTACGTGTGCACACCCCTCCACGTACTGACTGATGGTTCGGCCCCATTCAACTACTGGGTTTCTAAATTGTCCATGTGGCCAGAGCTAGCCTTTTATGCCTTGGAGGTGCTGGCCTGCCCGGCGGCCAGCGTTTTGTCTTAACGTGTATTCAGCACGGCAGGGGGTGTCATTACAGACAAACGCAGCCGCCTGTCTACAGCCAATGTGGACAAGCTGACGTTCATAAAAATGAACCAGGCATGGATCCCACAGGACCTGTCCATCCCTTGTCCCCCTTAACCATATATTATTGTACTCCAGGGCACTTCCTCATTCAATCCTATTTTTATTTTCATTTTACCATTATATTGCGAGGCTACCCAAATTTGAATGAACCTCTCCTCTGTCTGGGTGCCGGGGCCTAAATATATGCCAATGGACTGTTCCAATGTTGGGTGACGTGAAGCCTGATTCTCTGCTATGATATGAAGACAGATTCTCTGCTGACATGAAGCCAGATTGTCTGTTACGGGACCTCTCTCCTCTGCCTGGGTGCTGGGCCTAAATTTATGAAAATGGACTCTTACAGTGGTGGGTGACGTGAAGCCTGATTCTCTGCTATGACATGCAGACTGATTCTCTGCTGACATGAAGCCAGATTGTCTGTTACGGGACCTCTCTCCTCTGCCTGGGTGCTGGGCCTAAATTTATGACAATGGACTGTTGCAGTGGTGGCTGACGTGAAGCCTGATTCTCTGCTATGACATGAAGACTGATTCTCTGCTGACATGAAGCCAGATTCTCTGTTACGGGACCTCTCTCCTCTGCCTGGGTGCTGGGCCTAAATTTATGAAAATGGACTGTTACAGTGGTGGTTGACGTGAAGCCTGATTCTCTGCTATGACATGAAGACTGATTCTCTGCTGACATGAAGCCAGATTGTCTGTTACGGGACCTCTCTCCTCTGCCTGGGTGCTGGGCCTAAATTTATGACAATGGACTGTTTCAGTGGTGGCTGACGTGAAGCCTGATTCTCTGCTATGACATGCAGACTGATTCTCTGCTGACATGAAGCCAAATTGTCTGTTACGGTACCTCTCTCCTCTGCCTGGGTGCTGGGCCTAAATTTATGAAAATGGACTGTTGCAGTGGTGGCTGACGTGAAGCCTGATTCTCTGCTATGACATGCAGACTGATTCTCTGCTGACATGAAGCCCGATTCTCTTTTATGGGACCTCTCTCCTCTGCCTGGGTGCTGGGCCTAAATATATGCCAATGGAATGTTGCACTGGTGGCTGACGTGAAGCCTGATTGTCTGTTACGGGACCTCTCTCCTCTGCCTGGGTGCTGGGCCTAAATATCTGACAATGGACTGTTGCATTGGTGGCTGACGTGAAGCCTGATACTCTGCTATGATATGAAGACTGATTCTCTGCTGACATGAAGCCAGATTGTCTGTTACGGGACCTCTCTCCTCTGCCTGGGTGCTGGGCCTAAATTTATGAAAATGGACTGTTACAGTGGTGGTTGACGTGAAGCCTGATTCTCTGCTATGACATGAAGACTGATTCTCTGCTGACATGAAGCCAGATTGTCTGTTACGCGACCTCTCTCCTCTGCCTGGGTGCTGGGCCTAAATTTATGACAATGGACTGTTGCAGTGGTGGCTGACGTGAAGCCTGATTCTCTGCTATGACATGCAGACTGATTCTCTGCTGACATGAAGCCAGATTCTCTGTTATGGGACCTCTCTCCTCTGCCTGGGTGCTGGGCCTAAATATATGCCAATGGACTGTTGCACTGGTGGCTGACGTGAAGCCTGATTGTCTGTTACGGGACCTCTCTCCTCTGCCTGGGTGCTGGGCCTAAATATCTGACAATGGACTGTTGCATTGGTGGCTGACGTGAAGCCTGATACTCTGCTATGATATGAAGAATGATTCTCTGCTGACATGAAGCCAGATTGTCTGTTACGGGACCTCTCTCCTCTGCTTGGGTGCTGGGCCTAAATTTATGACAATGGACTGTTGCAGTGGTGGCTGACGTGAAGCCTGATTCTCTGCTATGACATGAAGACTGATTCTCTGCTGACATGAAGCCAGATTCTCTGTTACGGGACCTCTCTCCTCTGCCTGGTTGCTGGGCCTAAATTTATGAAAATGGACTCTTACAGTGGTGGGTGACGTGAAGCCTGATTCTCTGCTATGATATGAAGACTGATTCTCTGCTGACATGAAGCCAGATTGTCTGTTACGGGACCTCTCTCCTCTGCCTGGGTGCTTGGCCTAAATTTATGAAAATAGACTGTTACAGTGGTGGGTGACGTGAAGCCTGATTCTCTGCTATGACATGAAGACTGATTCTCTGCTCACATGAAGCCAGATTGTCTGTTACGGGACCTCTCTCCTCTGCCTGGGTGCTGGGCCTAAATTTATGACAATGGACTGTTGCAGTTGTGGCTGACGTGAAGCCTGATTCTCTGCTATGACATGCAGACTGATTCTCTGCTGACATGAAGACAGATTCTCTGTTACGGGACCTCTCTCCTCTGCCTGGGTGCCGGGGCCTAAATATCTGAGAATGGACTGTTCCAGTGGTGGGTGACGTGAAGCCAGATTCTCTGCTATGGGACCTCTTTCCAATTGATTTTGGTTAATTTTTATTTATTTAATTTTTATTTTAATTCATTTCCCTATCCACATTTGTTTGCAGGGGATTTACCTACATGTTGCTGCCTTTTGCAGCCCTCTAGCCCTTTCCTGGGCTGTTGTACAGCCTTTTTAGTACCGAAAAGTTCGGGTCCCCATTGACTTCAATGGGGTTCTGGTTCGGGACGAAGTTCGGATCGGGTTCGGATCCCGACCTCGAACATTTTCGGGATGTTCGGCCGAACTTCTCGAACCCGAACATCCAGGTGTTCGCTCAACTCTAATTTTCACCTCCATTTTCACAGAATTTTTTTGTGGGGTTCAATTTAATTAAACAACAAATACAGATGTACTGTATATCAAACTCTTAACTCAAATTTCTTGTTATCGTGATATCCCAAAATAAAAGCAATTGAAAACCAATTGAAGGTGTTGGCTTAGCATAACAAGTTTAGTTAACATGTTTAGTTAAGCGTGTGTTAACTCTACTACATCTGTATAGGTGATTACTGCAGCAATACACAAGATATAGCAACAATCTACCTGCGAATGTCAATGTGAAATTGAGTGTTAAGCTTCAATAGTCCGTTAAGCTTGAGTGTTAAGCTTCAAGCTGATGGAAGAGCAACATTGACTGAAATAACCACTCGTTACAATCAAGGTATGCAGCAAAGCATTTGTGGAGCCACAACATGTACAACCTTGAGGCGGATGGGCTACAACAGCAGCAGACCCCACCGGGTACCACTCATCTCCACTAAAAA
This sequence comes from Bufo gargarizans, assembly GCF_014858855.1. NCBI lineage: Eukaryota > Metazoa > Chordata > Amphibia > Anura > Bufonidae > Bufo > Bufo gargarizans. The sequence continues at coordinate 275,709,540 of NC_058084.1, forward strand.
TAGGCTACAATTTGCACAAGCTCACCAAAATTGGACTGTTGAAGACTGGAATAATGTTGCCTGGTCTGATGAGTCTCAATTTCTGTTGATTTCTGTTCAAATAGTAGAGTCCGAATTTGGCGTAAACAGAATGAGAACATGTATCCATCATGCCTTGCTACCATTGTGCAGGCTGGTGGTGGTGGTGTAATGGTGTGGGGGATGTTTTCTGGGCACACTTTAGGCTCCTTAGTGCCAATTGTCCATCGTTTAAATGCCACGGGCTACCTGAGCATTGTTTCTGACCATGTCCATCCCTTCATGACCACCATGTACCCATCCTCTGATGGCTACTTCCAGCAGAATAATGCACCATGTCACAAAGCTCGAATCATTTCAAATTGGTTTCTTGAACATGACAATGAGTTCACTGTACTAAAATGGCCTCCGCAGTCACCAGATCTCAACCCAATAGAGCATCTTTGGGATGTGGTGGAACGGGGGCTTCGTGATCTGGATGTGCATCCCTCAAATCTCCATCAACTGCAAGATGCTATAATATCAATATGGGCCAACATTTCTAAAGAATGCTATCAGCACCTTGTTGAATCAATGCCTTGTAGAATTAAGGCAGTTCTGAAGGCAAAAGGGGGTCCAACACTGTATTAGTATGGTGTTCCTCTGTATTAGTATGGTGTTTTGCAGCAAAACACAAGTTATAGAAATAATCTACCGATGAGTGTTAATGTGAAATTTAGTGTCAAGCCTCAATCGTCTGCTTCCATTAATTCCATTTCCACACGGTTGGATTTTACTTTTTTGGGGGATTGTTAAATTTAATTAAACCAGCATACATATGTGACAACTACAAGACACAGGGTAGGACAGCAAGCTACCTGTGTTAAAGTGAATTTGAATTTCAATCCTCAATTATCCTTTTCTAGGATTGTCAAGCCTCATTGGTCAGTTTTCGTGAATACGATTTGCACACAGCTGCAATTACATTTTTTTGGGGAGGTTCAATTTAATTAACCAGCATATATAAGTGATTACTTTAGCAAAACACAAGGTATAGTAGCAATCTACCTGTGAGTGTTAACGTGAAATTGAATGTCAAGCCTCAATTCTCCATTTACATTTATTCAGTTTCCACACATTTGCAGGATTTTGTTTTTAAAGACTTGTTCAATTTAATTAAGACAGCACATAGGTGATCAGTACATCAGTACACAGGCTACTGTAACTAAGGCTGAAGTGATTACTCGATTGAATCGAGTAATTCGACACAAAAAACTCCTCAATGCAAATTTTGTGACCACAGAGCAGGAGTGAAGCACTTGCTATTACTCACCGCTCTGTGGTCACCCTCTGGCCCGCACTGTGCTGCACTGTCTTTCTGACACATTATCAGGTCATAGTGCACGTAAGTGCGCACTATGACCCAACGCTGTCTGACATCAGGGCGACAGTGCAGCGTGCAGAGCAGAATATGAAGGATCTATGGAGCGGTGCCCCCACAGGAGAGGTAAGTATTTTATTTCACTGGCGCTGGGGACTTGGCTAGGAGGGGGAGATGGTGATACTGGGGGGCAGCTGGTGGCACTGATGGGCAAGGTGGTGGCACTGGGGGGGATCTGGTGGCACTAAGGGGCAAGCTGGTGGCACTGGGCGGCACCAGCTGGCACGGGGGGAAGCTGGTGGCACTGGTGGCAAGCTGGTGGTACTGGGGGACAGGTAGTGGCACTGGGGGACAGCTGATTTTACAGGTGGTGGCACTGGGGGACAAGCTGGTGGCATAGCTGGTGGCACTGTGGGACCAGCTAATGGCACTGGGGAGCCAGGTGGTGGCACTGGGGGAAGATGATGGCATGGGGAATTTTTATAAAGAAAAATGTTCTTTTAATTAGTTTTTTGTTATGAAAATACTCAATTAATCGTTGGATTAATCAATAGAATACTTGATTACAAAAATTGTCAATAGCTGCTGCCCTAACTGTAACAATTTAACTGGGAGTGTTACCCTGATATTGAGAGTCAGGCCTTAATCGTACATTTCCCTATATTCAGTTTGACATGGTTGGACTAATATACTTTTTTGAGACTTATTCAATTTAATTATACCAGCATATATATGTGATTACTGCAGCAAAACACAAGGCATAGCCCCTTAATTATCAGTTAATGTTTATTTATTTCTACACACAGTTGGAATCAAATTTTTTGGGGATTTCTTCAATTTAATGAAACCAGCATATAGGTGATCAACACCAATTCACAGGCCAGAACACAAAAGTATTTCTGAGGGATAACAAGTTTAGGCCTAAATCTGTGTCCCTTTAGTTTTATGTTCACAGACACTTTTCCCAAATTATTATTATTTTTTTAAGTTGTTGATTATATTCAAACAAATAGCATATAAACGTGATAACTACACCAATACACAGGGTAGTGCACAACATTATCTGAGAGGAGCAAAAAACTCATGGCTACAGAAGGGTTACAAACAAAAGACCCAGAGCCAGAATGTATATAGTAGCAGCATCAACAATTTGGCCAGAAATAGTATTAGTAGTAGTAGTGCACAGTTGTCCCTGCTGACTTCGGAAAGGCGCAACAATATAGTTGAGGACAAGGATAGGATTGTGAATTGGACTCATCACTCCTCCTCTCCGTCGCAGCAGGATGACATGGAGGTGACTTCAGAGTCTGACACTGTGCCGTGGAAGCAGAGGTCACAACGTTCCTCCTGCTCCTCCGCCTTGCAGCCCCAAAGAAGGATTTCAGTGGAGGCCTCTCAGTCTTCATTGCCCATTCCTACAGGGGAGCCTTCCTTTTTCCTAAGAAGTAGCAAGACAACCCACAATGCCCTATGGCAGATGGTCAAGAGAGTCTCCCTGTTGATGACTTGTGTGAGAGCAGTCAGCATTTGTACTGCCCTGAGGAGAAGGAGGCTACAAACCACAGGCATAGCCATATTGCTGGTGGCAGCAATAGTGGCCCACATAGCCAAGCTATTGATGTTGGGGGCGGGGGCCAAAGCACCCACCATGATATCCCACAGTAAGATAACAAAAGGGAGGAACAGGACTCTGATGATGATTGTTTGCTGGGCAGGACTTGGGAGCTTGAACGGGGTGCTGAGGAGGAGGCAACATCAGAGGAGTAGGGTGATGGCAGCAGCAATAAAGAGCAGAGGCCACGTACCTCCCAAAAAACAGCCAAGGCCACATCTGCTTCGGGATCTGGTGATTTAGCTGATGCAGTGGTTGAGTTAGGCCCAAAACAAGCCAGAGCTAAGCCCAGCTCGGCTGCCTCTACCTCTGTTAACGAGTAACTCCCGTCTAGTATTTTTTCTCCACACTGCCGGGAGACAAAAGCATTGCCTTCTGCAAGCTCAGCAACAGCAAAATAAATGTGGGCAGGCAAATGTAAATGTAGTCACCACAGCTCTATTAAACCACATGAATCACCCCCCCCCCCCCAAACAGAGGTGGCAGAAAGCTACTGCAGCAGGATTTCCCTCTTTTTCCCGTTCCCCCTTGCATCAGCAAGGTCATATACATGAGCAGTATGGTGTCTTTCACATCGTCATGGACTCAGCCTCTCTGAAAGATTCCTAGCCATCATTATTTCTCCCAAAAAGCTATCCCTGCCTTGTACTCTCACATTGCGGACAATGTGAGCCGCACCCTGTGATACTCGTTGAGCAGAAAGGTATACACAAAAGAAGACAATTTGATGTTACATGTTTATATACATTTTATATACTTTATATTTCTATTGATATTTATTATTTTTTATGTTATTTTTTCCAGCAAGGGCCCTGCTGGTAGTGTGGAATAAATAATAGTTATTTACAATTTCTATTAATAATTACTGTATTTTTCGCTGGGAGGGGGGGGGGGGAATGACCGTGGGTCTTATAAAGCAGATACTTCGCTGGCTGCTATGCTGCACAGTGCGGCCAGCGATGTATCAGTGTGGTGGGAGGAGGCGGGGACACTCATGGTGGGGCCCAGTGCAGTGACTCTAATACACCGGGCCCCGCAGCTGTTAAGTACATTCAATCCGAATGGGTCCGCAATTACTGTACTGTACTTACTGTAGTACCGTATGTATAGCATCAAGGCGGCACAGACCGGCAGCTCCCTCGGTCATGCGCCACCTGCCGCAGCTCCCTCCTCATGTGCCGCCTGCCCAGTCTGCCGCAGCTCCCTCCTCATGCGCCGCCTGCCCCAGCTCCCTCCTCATGCACCGCCTGCCTGTTCATTCATAAAGTGAGATAGGCGGGCAGGCAGCGCATGAGGCGGGAGCTGGGGCAGGCGGCGCATGAGAAGGGAGCTGGGGCAGGCGGTGCATGACCGAGGGAGCTGCGGCAGGCGGCGCATGAGCGAGGGAGCTGTCGGTCTGCGCCGTCTTAATGCTACACGTACGACATTACAGTAAGTACAGTACAGGACCCGGACCCATTCGGATTGAATGTACTTAACAGCTGTGGGGCCCTGTGTATTAGAGTAGAATCACTGCACCGGGCCTCGCCATGAGTGTCTCCGCCTCCTCCTTCCAAACTGATGCATCTGATGGTGGATCTGTAGAGGACACTTATGGGGATCTGTGGAGGACATAAGTGTCCTCCACAGAGCCCCATAAGTGTAATCCACAGATCCCCCATCAGTATTATCCACAGATTCCCTATCAGTGTCATCCACAGATCCCCCCCATAACAGTGCATTATCCACAGATCCCTTATAACAGTGCGTCATCCACAGATCCCCCCATAACAGTGCGTCATTCAAAGATCCCCCATAACAGTGCGTCATCCACAGATCCCCCAATAACAGTGCGTCATCCACAGATACGCCAATAACAGTGCGTCATCCACAGATCCCCCATAACAGTGTATCATCCACAGATCCCTCATAACAGTCCATCATCCACAGATCCCGCATAACACTGCGGCATCCACAGACAACCATTAGTTCAAAACCTACCAAAAGCACACCTTTTGGTTTCAAATATTTTTTTCTTATTTTCCTCCTCAAAAACCTAGATGCGTCTTATCATCAGGTGCGTCTTATAAAGCGAAAAATACGGTAGTATTTTATTGAGATTTGATTGAATACAGTTTTCTAGGTGGAGGTGTGCCTACCAATATTTTGTATATACTAAATTGTTTGGCAGTGGGTTAGCCAGTTGACAGTACACCATCTGATAATCTATAGTACTAGAGGATTGAGCCACTATATTTATGATCTATGAAGTAGGTATTGCTGTAAACATTGGAGGAGAACAAAAAGATTTCCATACAATGTGCACCCCAGCGGTACTTATGACACTCAATATCACATAAAATGTATATAAAGAAGCACCTTACATGCTTACATAATACTACATAAGTATTGAGCATCTGTGGACACTTTATACTCTGTTGTGGAGTCACAAATTATTGAAATAAATCATGACAAAAGGCCTAGTGTCTCTCGCATTGGTGCACACTGGCACCCATATTTAAATAATTGACAGTAAAGCCTGATGTAAAAAGCCCTGTGTAACACATCTTCTACAATAACAAATACCAATGACATAAACTAAATAAAAAGCAGCTCAAAGCAATAAATCTAACAACTACATACCCTGAGACATCCTGAGAGTGTAATACCACACCGCCAGGAAGAATTCCCACCTTGACATACGTTTCACCTACTGGCTTTGTCAAAGTCACTCAGACATCATTTACTATTGATATAATTGCGTTCCAGAGCTTGGGAAGGGGGGATGGATAAAAATTTATAAAAAATAAATGAAAAGAGATAACAAGAAATAACAAGTTTTCTTAAGAACTCTGAGTTCTAGTAGGCAATTGGAGCAAACTTGGTTGGGTCGATACCGATTTGAATCCTAACTTTTTCAAAAATTTAGCAAACTCTACCTGAAACGAATCTCGACTGGTTCACTCATCTCTAATTTAGAACTCTACAATGTGTGTCTTACTACTGACATTTCTGGTGAACTGACTTCTAGCTTATCCCTGTGGCTGCTGTCCCTACTTATATCTACTGTCCTGGTAACCAACCCTGGCTTATCTCTGGATTAACCTCTCATGTACTGCATTCATCATTCCTATCTCTTCTGGCTTTTGACCCTGTTTGATTACTACTCTTTACACCTCCCTGGTCATTCTTGAAAATCTGATACTAGTGTGTCTGGGCTAGTGTCCTGTTATCAGCTCTGAAGACATACCCTGGGTCCCTAGCAGAAAAGTCTTTCCTGCCTTGAAGCAGGCTCTGGTGAATAAGTAGAGGTAGCCTTAGTTTTATACTATCCAAAATGGCTTTGGAAGGCTTTTGGGGGTCACTAGCTGTGGTCCAGAGGGTGCATTTCAGGGGCAGGCTGGGTCGGGGGGAAGGGAGGCAATTGCCCCCCAGGCTGCCCTAAAAAAACTGCCACTGGGCCGTCTTTAACAAATAATTTTTTATATTTTTTTATTCAGGGCCGCACTGCCGATCACCACAGGTGGCGTGGCCCTGGATGTAATTGCGGCGGCGGCTGTGAGGGCAGGAGAGGGAGAGGCGTGTCCCTCCCCTGGTCTTCTGATAGGCCACAGGCACTAATGCCTATGGGGGAGCTGGCACAATGTGGTGAGTTGGCACTATGGGGGGCTGGCACTACGAGGTGAGCTGGCACTATGGGGGGAGCTGGCACTATGGGGGGGCTGGCACTATGGTTGAGCTGGCACTATGGGTGAGCTGTCACTATGGGGGGAGCTGTCACTATGGGGGGAGCTGGCACTATGGGGGCATTTCTTACTGGCACATTATGAGGGGGCACCATGGGGGAGAGGGGCACTATGGGGGTATCTGGGGGCTCTAAAGGGGCTTTTTTAATTATTGGCACAATATGGGGGCACTATAGGGGTGAGAGGCACCATGGGGCATCTGGTGTCACTATAGGGGCATTATTTGGGGGAACTATGGGGAAGTGGGGGCTATAAAGGGGCCTTTTTTATTGGCACATTATAGGGGGCACTATGGCATTTGGTGGCACTAAGGGGGCATTTTTTACTGGCACATTATGGGAGGCACTATAGGGGAGAGCGGCACTATGGGACATTATTTGGGGCACTATGGGGGAGTGGATCACTATTGGGGCATATAGTGGCACTAAGAAGGGGCATTTTTTACTGGCACATTATGGGGGAGAGGAGCACTTTAGGGACATCTGCTGAGGGCACTAAGAAGGAGCATTTTTTTACTGGCATATTATGGGGGACAGGGTAAGAGGAGCACTATGGGGGCATTAACTGGGGCACTATATAGGGGTATTTTATACTGGCATACATTATGGGGACATTAGCTCAACTGTGGGCACTAAGCGGGGGTATTTCATGTACTGTCATATTATAGGGAGAATTATTACTACTGGGGGGCTATGAGGAACATGATTACTAATATGGGCACTATAGGTACAGTGTTTGTTGGGCGTGGCCTATTATATGTAGGAGGGGCTTTTAATAATGGGCGGGGCTAAAAATGGGCCACTTGACTGGATTTGTCCCCCAGGGCTAAGGCTGCCAGCCCTCCCCTGGTGCCTTTAGTACTATCTAACATATATACATACTGTCACAGACATCTCTGAGTGCAATGAACTATGCAGAGTCTAACAGAAATTCAAAATCTATGACAACTACAGCAACCATTCAGTATTAGTATTTCTTAAACTGTTCTAGACAATGAAAGCTGCCATGATAGGCCAATGTGGGCAACAAGGTCGGTTTGTTAAGTAATGGGCTAGTCTGACCTACTGAAACCAAACAGAGTATAATTTAATGCTTGCTCTGTATGTTTCACAACCAATGAGTTAAAGTTAAATTTCCTAACATGTTTCTATGTTTAAAAAGACTAAAATAACCATAGTTAAAGCATTTTTGTGGCATATACATAATATAAAACAGACTCATCAAAATACTAATATTACAGTGTATGGCCTAATACAGTAGCTATAACTATCCTGATCTGCAAAAGTTTTGATGTATCATTATTAAATCACCATGACTTTGAGATGTATTTTTCTATAAAAGTTGAATTATTTCAAATCCAATTAGTCTGACCTAAGATCTTTGTAAAGCAACATTATCCAGATTCTTCCTTAAATCCAGTTTAACTAAGATAGGCCTATGAGCCTTTAAACTTTTAGCAATCTTGTATTAACGGCATTTTAAGCAAGACCTTTGAAATGGAAGGGAAATGTTCAAGCCTCACTATTCAGTAATGATGACAGTACCATTAATAACATGGATCATTAAAATTTATAAAAAGCTGTTTGTAATATAGGATATAAATACACTTCTTAGGCAAGGCAATGAAATTTATAACATTTTTATTGTCACCTGAGGACCTCCCAAGTGCTCAGCTCCCCTTCAATGTTTACACTAGATCATAAATCATTATGTGGTTATTATTGTAGATGACAATTCTAGTACCAATGCATTTACAGAATTAAATATTGACTAGGTGAAAATGCTATTGCATTTTTGTGTACCATAATGCAAAAAATAAATAAAAATGAAGAACATCCTCACTGTATTTGTTTCTAAAATTTGTATCTAAACAGAAATATATTTGTGATCTTTATTGAACAATTAAAGCTCATCATAATAGATCCAGTCTATTGAAATGAATATTATTATATGAATGCTGTCCAGATTCATTTTAGTTCATGTATGTTTTTTTTTCTTTAAATCATACCATACAATTCATTATAACAATTTAAAAGGATACAGAACTATAAAAAAGACTGCTGATATATATAATTATTAGGAACACCATACTAATACCTTGGACCCCCTTTTGCCTTCAGAACTGCCTTAATTCTACGTGGCATTGATTCAACAAGGTGCTGATAGCATTCTTTAGAAATGTTGGCCCATATTAATAGGATAGCTTCTTGCAGTTGATGGAGATTTGAGTGATGCACATACAGGGCACGAAGCTCCAGTTCCACCACATCCCAAAGATGCTCTATTGGGTTGAGATCTGGTGACTGCAGGGGCCATTTTAGTACAGTGAACTCATTGTCATGTTCAAGAATCCAATTTGAAATGATTCGAGCTTTGTGACATGGTGCATTATTCTGCTGGAAGTAGCCATTAGAGGATGGGTACATGGTGGTCATGAAGGGATGGACATGGTCAGAAACAATGCTCAGGTAGCCTGTGGCATTTAAACGATGGCCAATTGGCACTAAGGGGCCTAAAGTGTGCCCAGAAAACATCCCCCACACCATTACACCACCACCACCAGCCTGCACAGTGGTAACAAGGCATGATGGATACATGTTCTCATTCTGTTTATGCCAAATTCGGACTCTACCATTTGAATGTCTCAACAGAAATCGAGACTCATCAGACCAGGCAACATTTTTCCAGTCTTCAACAGTCCAATTTTGGTGAGCATGTGCAAATTGTAGACTCTTTTTCCTATTTGTGGTGGAGATGAGTGGTACTCGGTGGGGTCTTCTGCTGTTGTAGCCCATCCGCCTCAAGGTTGTGTGTGTTGTGGATTCACAAATGCTTTGCTGCATACCTCGGTTGTAACAAGTGGTTATTTCAGTCAACATTGCTCTTCTATCAGCTTGACTCAGTCGGCCCATTCTCCTCTGACCTCTAGCATCAACAAGGCATTTTTGCCCACAGGACTGCCACATACTGGATGTTTTTTACTTTTCACACCATTCTATGTAAACCCTAGACATGGTTGTGTGTGAAAATCCCAGTAACTGAGCAGATTGTGAAATGCTCAGACCGGCCCATCTGGCACCAACAACCATGCCACACTCAAAATGGCTTAAATCACCTTTCTTTCCCATTCTGACATTCAGTTTGGAGTTCAGGAGATTGTCTTGACCAGGACCACAACCCTACATGCATTGAAGCAACTGCCATTTGATTGGTTGACTAGATAATCGCATTAATGAGAAATATAACAGGTGTTCCTAATAATTCTTTAGGTGAGTGTATATATATATATATATATATATATATATCCTCAACCATCTGGCCACTGACTATTAGTGACAGTATAGTCCCTCTCTAGTAGGATCCAGGTCTACCACCGTGCCCCCTAAACACTGCAGTGCTTACCCCAAACAGGGTCAGAGGGTCCAAGCTCCGACATGCTTTAGCAAAGCCTGCTCCTTCCTCTGACTGAGAGCCCCACCCAAGTCCAGCAACAGGATTAAATCCCTGGACATGGGCATATTCTTAAATCACGGAGTGGAGCATGGGGAACAGGCACCCACCCAACACATGGCCTGTTCCCAGTCAAAGCCAGCCCTGGACTAGCTGGAGCCAGCTAAGATAAATAGCTTTATGTCTACCAACTAGCTTAGTGACCACCTATATCTAGGGCCTTTACTCCACCAAGGCTGGGCCCCTTAGTGACACACTCCTGGTGCAAACAACACTCCCTTTCCATGCTTTGCCAGTACTTTTCTTTTCTCACCCAGGCTCCTCTGGGTGAGATACACCCTTTCAATGGCCGTCATGTGGCCACCTTTCAATGGCCGTCATGTGGCCCTCTGGCAGCTCCACTGCCACTATATATATATATATATATATATATATATTGGATATAAAAAGTCTACACTCCCCTTAAAATGTCAGGTTTCTGTGCTGTAAAAAAATGAGACAAAGATAAATTTCAGAACTTTTTCCACCTTTAATGTGACCTATAAACTGTACCACTCAATTGAAAAACAAACTGAAATCTTTTAGGTGGAGGGAAGAAAACAAAAATAATAATAATAATGTGGTTGAATAAGTGTGCACACCCTCTTATAACTGGGGATGTAGATGTGTTCAGAATTAAGCAATCACATTCAAAATCAGGTTAAATAGGAGTCAGCATACACCTGCCATCGTTTAAAGTGCCTCTCATTAACCCCAAATAAAGTTCAGCTGCTCTAGTTGGTCTTTCCTGAAATTTTCTTAGTCACATCCCACAGCAAAAGCCATGGTCCACAGAGAGCTTCCAAAGCATCAGAGGGATCTCATTGTTAAAGGGTATCAGTCAGGAGAAGGGTACAAAAGAATTTCCAAAGCATTAGATATACCATGAAACACAGTGAAGACACTCATCATCAAGTGGAGAAAATATGGCACAACAGTGACATTACCAAAAACCGGACGTCCCTCCAAAAAGCTGTGGGCTTTCAAACACAAATATAGGAACCAATGCTCTATTGCAGCACAGATGGCATCACTAGATCCTGTGGGAAAATAAAACTTCCGAGCATTCTAAATCAGAACAAGTCTCTGTGAACAAGTATCCTCCTTCTCCTGGTCTTCTTTGTGGCAGCCAGACCGCATCCCCAAGCAGTACAGTGAGTGTCCTTGTCATCATCATCAGCTGCTTCTTCTCCTGCACAGATTCCTCCTCCTTGTCCTCTGCTAGATTGTAAGACATCCCTAATGTAATATGTGGCCACAAGAAAACTATTCTTGACTAGTGTTGATCACGAATATTCGAATTTCGCATTTTTATCGCGAATATAGGTACTTCGAAAATTCACGAATATTTTGAATATAGTTATATATTCGCAATTTTGAATATTCGATTTTTTTCAGAATTTTCTTCCGATTTTTTTCCGATTTTTTTAAAATATTTTTTTCTTTCCGATTGTTTTTTTTTTTAAATCAGTACACATGATTCCTTCCTGCTTCTACCTTGTGGGCCAATAAGAAGGCTGCAATATACTTGACTTTAGGAGTAGTGATGAGCGGCAGGGGTCATATTAGAAAATGCACGATTTTTTTTTCTTGATAAAATTGGCAAGGTAATGATTGTGTAATATGCAAATTTTTGTAATTCGATTTTTCGGATTCAAATTTTTATTGCAAATTTTTCAACTTTTAGACAAAGAAGATAATACCACTATATTAGCTAAATTGCTCTATATTCGTTTTTTCGAATATTCGCTATATTGCTATATATTCTTGTTTTAGAATATTACAAATATTCGAAAAAACAAAGTTATAGCAATATAGCGAATATTCGAAAAAAATAACTAATATAGAGCAATTTAGCTAATATAGTGCTATAATCTTCTTTGTCTAATAGTTGTAATTTTTTTCTCATCTGAAGTTCAGATTGGAAAAAAATTACAACTATAAAAAAAAGATTATAGCACTATATTAGCTAAATTGCTCTATATTCGTTTTTTTTTCGAATATTCGCTATATTGCTATATATTACGAATATTCGAAAAAACTGTTATAGCAATATAGCGAATATTCAAAAAATTGAATATGGGGCAATTTAGCTAATATAGTGCTATAATCTTCTTTGTCTAATAGTTGTAAGTTGAAAAATTTGCAATAAAAATTTGAATCCGAAAATTCGAATTACGAAAATTCGCATATTACACAATCATTACCTTGCCGATTTTTTTCAAGAAAAAAAATCGTGAATTTTCGAATATTCGACGAATATTCTAAAAAATATTTGCAAAATATCGCGAATTCGAATATGACCCCTGCCGCTCATCACTATTCTTGACCAGAATTTGGCTTGTGTGCAAGCTAAACTCTTACCTGGTCAAGTTACAGTTTGTGCAGTTACTGCAGTACTACTTAGTTGTGGGAATTGTGGTACCTCCACCCAAATTGAATTTTTATGGCCTGTGTGGTGTGTTGGACATCTGGTCAGGGAAGCAAAAGTATACATTGTCTCCTTGCTCTGCAAATATGGGGCAATTCCACACCTTTGCCCAAATTTTAGTCACCACTTTCCAACAGTTTCAGCCACAACAAGTAACCTCAACAGCCAGTTCAGTTTTATAGTAGTTAAACGATGGAACAGTATTTTTCTACTGCAATGTTGTCTATGCTGCCACAGCCACAGCTGCTATTCCCTGCTGTTAATTAGTGATGAGCGGCATAGACAATATTCGTTTTCACGATACTTAAAAAAAAAATTGCATAATATTTGCAATAAATTAGCAAATTCTAGAATTCGTGATCTCGTCATTATTTTCACAATTGCGGAAATCAACACTAATGATGCACATATTTTTTGCGCAATGCATGCAACTTCACATTTTATCAGGTCTGAGTAGATATTACTGATTGGTGCGCTAAGTATTGTTGTGACATCACAGCACTATGTCTGTAGCATGTATGTATGGACAGCAGAGTAACGGTAATTCCTATCACACTACCTAACACCCTGCAATGGAACCTATCAGCTACACTATATCACTATCTAACCTACACTGACTAGCTCTCACTATCTGTATTTTATATATATATATATATATATATATATATATATATATGAGCTAACTAACTATCTAATGTAATTGGATAAGGAATAGGATCCAGATGAAAGCACAGAGCACAGCAATGACACTGCTCTCTCTCTCAGAACTGCAAAAAGACAGCAGAAAATGGCTGCTGGGGAGTTTCTTATATAGTAAAGGAATATTGGTTGCTAGGGATGTTGCTAAGCTCTAACAAAGATATTGCATCCTTCTCATTGGCCCACAAGCAAGAAGGGAGGCTACTGATTAAAAAAAAAAAAAAAAATCTAGAATATTCGTGATTATGAATATATAACACTATATTCTACATCTTCACAAATTCTTGAAGTGCCAATATTCGCAATAAAAATTCAAAATTAAAATATTTGTGATCAACACTACTGCTAATCTACTAATGCCATTTCCATTACTTTTACTGCCAGTTCCATTACCATTAGACAATCGACACTACTGCTACTACTACCACACACACCTCTTCTGCCTTTTCTGTTCCATGCCACGGTGCTACTGCACTACTCTTTCCACATACACATTGTACTGCTCCTACTCCCAATTAAAAGGGAGAATTTTTTTAGGCTTTTTCCAAACAAGCCACTCTTTCTTCTGATAATTAATATTTCTACATTTTAGAGAATTTATGTGTGTGAATGTTAATGCATAATTTTTCAATCCTTTTTTTAGCAAGCCACTCTTTCTTCTGACAGTTAACACTTTTGTGTGCTGTATATAATTAGGGGTAGGCATTCTGTTCCCATTAAGGCCTAATTTTTTTAACTTTTGTGCAGAATAATGCACTCTTTGCTCTGACAATTAACACATATACAGGGAGTGCAGAATTATTAGGCAAGTTGTATTTTTGAGGAATAATTTTATTATTGAACAACAACCATGTTCTCAATGAACCCAAAAAACTCATTAATATCAAAGCTGAATATTTTTGGAAGTAGTTTTTAGTTTGTTTTTAGTTTTAGCTATTTTAGGGGGATATGTGTGTGCAGGTGACTATTACTGTGCATAATTATTAGGCAACTTAACAAAAAACAAATATATACCCATTTCAATTATTTATTTTTACCAGTGAAACCAATATAACATCTCAACATTCACAAATACACATTTCTGACATTCAAAAACAAAACAAAAACAAATCAGTGACCAATATAGCCACCTTTCTTTGCAAGGACACTCAAAAGCCTGCCATCCATGGATTCTGTCAGTGTTTTGATCTGTTCACCATCAACATTGCCTGCAGCAGCAACCACAGCCTCCCAGACACTGTTCAGAGAGGTGTACTATTTTCCCTCCTTGTAGATCTCACATTTGATGATGGACCACAGGTTCTCAATGGGGTTCAGATCAGGTGAACAAGGAGGCCATGTCATTAGATTTTCTTCTTTTATACCCTTTCTTGCCAGCCACGTTGTGGAGTACTTGGACGCGTGTGATGGAGCATTGTCCTGCATGAAAATCATGTTTTTCTTACCTTGCAGATTTCTTCCTGTACCACTGCTTGAAGAAGGTGTCTTCCAGAAACTGGCAGTAGGACTGGGAGTTGAGCTTGACTCCATCCTCAACCCAAAAAGGCCCCACAAGCTCATCTTTGATGATACCAGCCCAAACCAGTACTCCACCTCCACCTTGCTGGCGTCTGAGTCGGACTGGAGCTCTCTGCCCTTTACCAATCCAGCCATCTGGCCCATCAAGACTCACTCTCATTTCATCAGTCCATAAAACCTTAGAAAAATCAGTCTTGAGATATTTCTTGGCCCAGTCTTGACGTTTCAGCTTGTGTGTCTTGTTCAGTGGTGGTCGTCTTTCAGCCTTTCTTACCTTGGCCATGTCTCTGAGTATTGCACACCTTGTGCTATTGGGTACTCCAGTGATGTTGCAGCTCTGAAATATGGCCAAACTGGTGGCAAGTGGCATCTTGGCAGCTGCACGCTTGACTTTTCTCAGTTCATGGGCAGTTATTTTGCGCCTTGGTTTTTCCACACGCTTCTTGCGACCCTGTTGACTATTTTGAATGAAACGCTTTATTGTTCGATGATCACGCTTCAGAAGCTTTGCAATTTTAAGAGTGCTGCATCCCTCTGCAAGATATCTCACTATTTTTGACTTTTCTGAGCCTGTCAAGTCCTTCTTTTGACCCATTTTGCCAAAGGAAAGGAAGTTGCCTAATAATTATGCACACCTGATATAGGGTGTTGATGTCATTAGACCACACCCCTTCTCATTACAGAGATGCACATCACCTAATATGTTTAATTGGTAGTAGGCTTTCAAGCCTATACAGCTTGGAGTAAGACAACATGCATAAAGAGGATGATGTGGTCAAAATACTCATTTGCCTAATAATTCTGCACGTAGTGTATGTGTCGTGTTTAAATGCGGGCAGGCATTCTGTCCCTTTAAAGCCTAATTTTTGGGTGCTTGTGCAGAACAAGCTATTCTATTATCTGATAATTAACATTTATGTGTGTCTAAATATGAGCAGATATTATGTCCCCATTGAGCCATAATGTTTGGATGCTTGGTCCCAACAAGCCACAATAGGGGACATTTTTTGGTAGCTTTCTAAAATGAAAAAGCATAACACATGCAACAGTACAGTGTGTTTTTAAACACGCTGTCTGTTAGCAACCATGTGTTTACCCATAGCTATATATGTTAGTGTCACTCTGACATTATTTGATATTGCAGTCATTGCATTCAAGAGCTTAGGGAGATGGGAGAAACAGAGCATAAATTTGAAAATATTAACAAAAATAGATAACATCTTTTCCTAAAATATCTAGAGTCTTAGATATTTCTAGATATATCTAGAGTGTTATATTCGAATTGTCAGGGCAATTGACAAACGTGCAAGTCCAGCTACAGTATAACCCTTAGTAGCAAATAATCTTTATTAATATTCATACAGCACATAAAAAGTCCTATAATGTCCATTCACAATTGGATTTGTCACAAATCAATTCGGGTATTAATCAAATATACAGGTCATTCTAAAAAAATTAGCATATTGTGATAAAGTTCATTATTTTCTGTAATGTACTGATAAACATTAGACTTTCATATATTTTAGATTCATTACACACCAACTGAAGTAGTTCAAGCCTTTTATTGTTTTAATATTGATGATTTTGGCATACAGCTCATGAAAACCCAAAATTCCTATCTAAAAAAATTAGCATATCATGAAAAGGTTCTCTAAACGAGCTATTAACCTAATCATCTGGATCAACTAATTAACTCTAAACACCTGCAAAAGATTCCTGAGGCTTTTAAAAACGCCCAGCCTGGTTCATTACTCAAAACCGCAATCATGGGTAAGACTGCCGACCTGACTGCTGTCCAGAAGGCCATCATTGACACCCTCAAGCAAGAGGGTAAGACACAGAAAGAAATTTCTGAACGAATAGGCTGTTCCCAGAGTGCTGTATCAAGGCACCTCAGTGGGAAGTCTGTGGGAAGGAAAAAGTGTGGCAGAAAACGCTGCACAACGAGAAGAGGTGACCGGACCCTGAGGAAGATTGTGGAGAAGGACCGATCCCAGACCTTGGGGGACCTGCGGAAGCAGTGGACTGAGTCTGGAGTAGAAACATCCAGAGCCACCGTGTACAGGTGTGTGCAGGAAATGGGCTACAGGTGCCGCATTCCCCAGGTCAAGCCACTTTTGAACCAGAAACAGCGGCAGAAGCGCCTGACCTGGGCTACAGAGAAGCAGCACTGGACTGTTGCATGTCATTCGGAAATCAAGGTGCCAGAGTCTGGAGGAAGACTGGGGAGAGGGAAATGCCAAAATGCCTGAAGTCCAGTGTCAAGTACCAACAGTCAGTGATGGTCTGTGGTGCCATGTCAGCAGCTGGTGTTGGTCCACTGTGTTTTATCAAGGGCAGGGTCAATGCAGCCAGCTATCAGGAGATTTTGGAGCACTTCATGCTTCCATCTGCTGAAAAGCTTTATGGAGATGAAGATTTCATTTTTCAGCACGACCTGGCACCTGCTCACAGTGCCAAAACCACTGGTAAATGGTTTACTGACCTTGGTATTACTGTGCTCAATTGGCCTGCCAACTCTCCTGACCTGAACCCCATAGAGAATCTGTGGGATATTGGGAAGAGAAAGTTGAGAGACGCAAGACCCAACACTCTGGATGAGCTTAAGGCCGCTATCGAAGCATCCTGGGCCTCCATAACACCTCAGCAGTGCCACAGGCTGATTGCCTCCATGCCACGCCGCATTGAAGCAGTGATTTCTGCAAAAGGATTCCCGACCAAGTATTGAGTGCATAACTAAACATAATTATCTGAAGGTTGACTTTTTTTTGTATTAAAAACACTTTTCTTTTATTGGTCGGATGAAATATTCTAATTTTTTGAGATAGGAAATTTGGGTTTTCATGAGCTGTATGCCAAAATCATCAATATTAAAACAATAAAAGGCTTGAACTACTTCAGTTGGTGTGTAATGAATCTAAAATATATGAAAGTCTAATGTTTATCAGTACATTACAGAAAATAATGAACTTTATCACAATATGCTAATTTTTTTAGAAGGACCTGTATATATATTTTTTTTATTCAGCAAATGGGACATGAAACAAATTTCAAGAAGTTCACTCAT
Source organism: Bufo gargarizans (assembly GCF_014858855.1). Taxonomy (NCBI): domain Eukaryota; kingdom Metazoa; phylum Chordata; class Amphibia; order Anura; family Bufonidae; genus Bufo; species Bufo gargarizans. Next base: position 275,727,459 of record NC_058084.1, read on the forward strand.
CCGTATGACCGTCCTGTTTTATGTTTTCTCCACAAGGCTGGCACACAAAACAACAGCCCTGTTCAAGATTTGCAGGATTAAAATAAGCCATGGGCATTCAAAAACAAACATAGATACCAGAGCTAAATTGCAGCACATGAAGCAGCATTGCTGGATCTTTTGGGAAAATAGAACTAGCCAGCATTTCCAATCAGAAAAACTGTGTCTAGCTTCTCCTGGTCTTTTTTGTGGCAATGAGTAAGAGAGGTGTGGGAATTGGGTGTGTGGACACTCCCAATGTCCCTCAGAGGTGACCCTGGGAAAGCGCCAATCAACTGGGTGGGGTGGCCGCTGGGACTGACAGACATGGGATTGGAATCAGGTGCAAATGATATGCGGGACAATGTTTAGATCATAAAAGACAATAAAAAAGAATGGTAAGGATTAAAACCAATGAATATAAAAATAAAACAGAAAATAGTAATAAAAACTTAAAATCCCAAAATGTGTTGAGCCAGATTATATACACAAGAATAAAATACATTTAAACAGAAACTTCCTGACTGTTAGAGTTGAGCGGACACCTGGTTGTTCGGGTTCGAGAAATTCGGCCGAACTTCACGGAAATGTTCGGGTTCGGGATCCGAACCCGATCCGAACTTCGTCCCGAACCCGAACCCCATTGTAGTCAAAGGGGACCCGAACTTTTCGGCACTAAAAAGGCTGTAAAACAGCTCAGCAAAGGGCTAGAGGGCTGCAAAAGGCAGCAACATGTAGGTAAATCCCATGCAAACAAATGTGGATAGGGAAATTAATTAAAATAAAAATAAAATAAGTAAAAATTAACCAATATCAATTGGAGAGAGGTCCCATAGCAGAGAATCTGGCTTCACGTCACCCACCACTGCAACAGTCCATTGGCATATATTTAGGCCCAGCACCCAGGCAGAGGAGAGAGGCCCCGTAACAGAGACTCTGGCTTCATTTCAGCAGAGAATCAGTCTGCATGTCATAGCAGAGAATCAGGCTTCACGTCAGCCACCACTGCAACAGTCCATTGGCATATATTTAGGCCCAGCACCCAGGCAGAGGAGAGAGGTCCCGTAACAGAGAATCTGGCTTCATGTCAGCAGAGAATTAGTCTGCATGTCATAGCAGAAAATCAGGCTTCACGTCACCCAACATTGGAATAGTCCATTGGCATATATTTAGGCCCCGGCACCCAGACAGAGGAGAGGTTCATTCAACTTTTGGTAGCCTCGCAATATAATGGTAAAATGAAAATAAAAATAGGATTGAATGAGGAAGTGCTCTGGAGTACAATAATATATGGTTAAGGGGAGGTAGTTAATGTCTAATCTGCACAAGGGATGGACAGGTCCTGTGGGATCCATGCCTGGTTCATTTTTATGAACGTCAGCTTGTCCACATTGGCTGTAGACAGGCGGCTGCGTTTGTCTGTAATGACGCCCCCTGCCGTGCTGAATACACGTTCAGACAAAACGCTGGCCGCCGGGCAGGCCAGCACCTCCAAGGCATAAAAGGCTAGCTCTGGCCACGTGGACAATTTATAAACCCAGAAGTTGAATGGGGCTGAACCATCAGTCAGTACGTGGAGGGGTGTGCACACGTACTGTTCCACCATGTTAGTGAAATGTTGCCTCCTGCTAACACGTTGCGTATCAGGTGGTGGTGCAGATAGCTGTGGCGTGTTGGCAAAACTTTTCCACATCTCTGCCATGCTAACCCTGCCCTCAGAGGAGCTAGCCGTGACACAGCTGCCTTGGCGACCTCTTGCTCCTCCTGTGCCTTGGCCTTGGGCTTCCACTTGTTCCCCTGTGACATTTGAAAATGCTCTCAGTAGCGCGTCTACCAACGTGCGCTTGTACTCGCGCATCTTCCTATCACGCTCCAGTGCAGGAAGTAAGGTGGGCACATTGTCTTTGTACCGTGGATCCAGCAGGGTGGCAACCCAGTAGTCCGCACACGTTAAAATGTGGGCAACTCTGCTGTCGTTGCGCAGGCACTGCAGCATGTAGTCGCTCATGTGTGTCAGGCTGCCCAGGGGTAAGGACAAGCTGTCCTCTGTGGGAGGCGTATCGTCATCGTCCTGCCTTTCCCCCCAGCCACGCACCAGTGATGGGCCCGAGCTGCGTTGGGTGCCACCCCGCTGTGACCATGCTTCATCCTCATCCTCCTCCACCTCCTCCTCATCCTCGTCCTCCTCGTCCTCCAGTAGTGGGCCCTGGCTGGCCACATTTGTACCTGGCCTCTGCTGTTGCCAAAAACCTCCCTCTGAGTCACTTCGAAGAGACTGGCCTGAAAGTGCTAAAAATGACCCCTCTTCCTCCTCCTCCTCCTCCTCCTGGGCCACCTCCTCTTCCATCATCGCCCTAAGTGTTTTCTCAAGGAGACATAGAAGTGGTATTGTAACGCTGATAACGGCGTCATCGCCACTGGCCATGTTGGTGGAGTATTCGAAACAGCGCAACAGGGCACACAGGTCTCGCATGGAGGCCCAGTCATTGGTAATGAAGTGGTGCTGTTCTGCAGTGCGACTGACCCGTGCGTGCTGCAGCTGAAACTCCACTATGGCCTGCTGCTGCTCGCACAGTCTGTCCAGCATGTGCAAGGTGGAGTTCCACCTGGTGGGCACGTCGCATATGAGGCGGTGAGCGGGAAGGCCGAAGTTACGCTGTAGCGCAGACAGGCGAGCAGCGGCAGGATGTGAACGCCGGAAGCGCGAACAGACGGCCCGCACTTTTTGCAGCAGCTCTGACATGTCGGGGTAGTTGTGAATGAACTTCTGCACCACCAAATTCAGCACATGCGCCAGGCAAGGGATGTGGGTCAAACCGGCTAGTCCCAGAGCTGCAATGAGATTTCGCCCATTATCGCACACCACCAGGCCAGGCTTGAGGTTCACCGGCAGCAACCACTCGTCGGTCTGTTGTTCTATACCACGCCACAACTCCTGTGCGGTGTGGGGCCTGTCCCCCAAACATATGAGTTTCAGAATGGCCTGCTGACGTTTACCCCGGGCTGTGCTGAAGTTGGTGGTGAAGGTGTGTGGCTGACTGGATGATCAGGTGGAAGAAGAGGAGGAGGAAGCCGAGAAGGAGGAGGTGGCAACAGGAGGCAAAGAATGTTGCCCTGCGATCCTTGGCGGCGGAAGGACGTGCGCCAAACAGCTCTCCGCCTGGGGCCCAGCTGCCACTACATTCTCCCAGTGTGCAGTTAGGGAGATATAGCGTCCCTGGCCGTGCTTACTGGTCCACTTATCTGTGGTTAGGTGGACCTTGCTACAGATGGCGTTGCGCAGTGCACACTTGATTTTATCGGATACTTGGTTTTGCAGGGAAGGCACGGCTCTCTTGGAGAAGTAGTGGCGGCTGGGAACAACATACTGTGGAACAGCAAGCGACATGAGCTGTTTGAAGCTGTCTGTGTCCACCAGCCTAAATGACAGCATTTCATAGGCCAGTAGTTTAGAAATGCTGGCATTCAGGGCCAGGGATCGAGGGTGGCTAGGTGGGAATTTACGCTTTCTCTCAAATGTTTGTGAGATGGAGAGCTGAACGCTGCCGTGTGACATGGTTGAGATGCTTGGTGACGGAGGTGGTGGTGGTGTTGGTGGTACATCCCCTGTTTGCTGGGCGGCAGGTGCCAACGTTCCTCCAGAGGCGGAGGAAGAGGCCGAGGCGGCAGCAGCAGAAGAGGCCGAGGTGGCAGCAGCAGAAGAGGTAGCAGGGGGAGCCTGAGAGACTTCCTTGTTTTTAAGGTGTTTACTCCACTGCAGTTCATGCTTTGCATGTAGGTGCCTGGTCATGCAGGTTGTGCTAAGGTTCAGAACGTTAATGCCTCGCTTCGGGCTCTGATGGCACAGCGTGCAAACCACTCGGGTCTTGTCGTCAGCACATTGTTTGAAGAAGTGCCATGCCAGGGAACTCCTTGAAGCTGCCTTTGGGGTGCTCGGTCCCAGATGGCGGCGGTCAGTAGCAGGCGGAGTCTCTTGGCGGCGGGTGTTCTGCTTTTGCCCACTGCTTCCTCTTTTGCTACGCTGTTGGCTCGGTCTCACCACTGCCTCTTCCTCTGAACTGTGAAAGTCAGTGGCATGACCTTCATTCCATGTGGGGTCTAGGACCTCATCGTCCCCTGCATCGTCTTCCACCCAGTCTTGATCCCTGACCTCCTGTTCAGTCTGCACACTGCAGAAAGACGCAGCAGTTGGCACCTGTGTTTCGTCATCATCAGAGACTTGCTGAGGTGGTATTCCCATGTCCTCATCATCAGGAAACATAAGTGGTTGTGCGTCAGTGCATTCTATGTCTTCCACCGCTGGGGAAGGGCTACGTGGATACCCTTGGGAAACCCTGCCAGCAGAGTCTTCAAACAGCATAAGAGACTGCTGCATAACTTGAGGCTCAGACAGTTTCCCTGATATGCCTGGGGGCGATGTGACAGACTGATGGGGTTGGTTTTCAGGCGCCATCTGTGCGCTTTCTGCAGAAAACTGGGTGGGAGATAATGTGAACGTGCTGGATCCACTGTCGGCCACCAAATTGACTAATGCCTGTACCTGCTCAGGCCTTACCATCCTTAGAACGGCATTGGGCCCCACCATATATCGGTGTAAATTCTGGCGGCTACTGGGACCTGAGGCAGTTGGTACACTAGGACGTGTGAATGTGGCAGAACGGCCACGTCCTCTCCCAGCACCAGAGGGTCCACTAACACCACCACGACCATGTCCACGTCCGCGTCCCTTACTAGATGTTTTCCTCATTGTTATCGTTCACCACAACAACAAAAATATTATTTGGCCCAATGTATTGAATTCAAATTCAGGCCTTTTTTTACAGACACCTAACACTATCTGGCTATCTATTTAGGTACCGTATTACACTAATACAGGCACAGCAGTAACCGAAGATTTAGCTGACTATAAATTTGAGGCCTAGTATTTAGGCGCTGGGTGACAGGTATACGTTTTACGGACAGAATTAGACTTGGAAATGCACAGTAGCGTGCATGTGAAGTTATTCAGAATGACCCTATGTGCACCTTGAATATTATATACCCTTTTAGGGATAGATTTCAAATAGCTCTGATACAGCAGAAACCACTAAATTAGGAAGTTGCTAAATTGGGAATTGTATTTCAACCCAGAACAAAAAATGTGCTTTGACGGACACTAAATAACTTGCCCAGCCACAACAGTACAGCAGTAACGACAGATTTAGCTGAATATAAATTTGAGGCCTAGTATTTAGGCGCTGGGTGACAGGTATAGATTTACTGACAGAATTAGACTTGGAAATGCACAGTAGCGTGTGTGTGAAGTTATTCAGAATGACCCTATGTGCACCTTGAATATTATATACCCTTTTAGGGATAGATTTCAAATAGCTCTGATACAGTAGAAACCACTAAATTAGGAAATTGCTAAATTGGGAATTGTATTTCAACCCAGAACAAAAAATGTGCTTTGACGGACACTAAATAACTTGACCAGCCACAGCAGTACAGCAGTAACGACAGATTTAGCTGGATATCAATTTGAGGCCTAGTATTTAGGCGCTGGGTGACAGGTATAGGTTTACTGACAGAATTTGACTTGGAAATGCACAGTAGCGTGTGTGTGAAGTTATTCAGAATGACCCTATGTGCACCTTGAATCTGATATACCCTTTTAGGGATAGATTTAAAATAGCTCTTATACAGCAGAAACCACTAAATTAGCAAATTGCTAAATTGGGAATTGTATTTCAACCCAGAACAAAAAATGTGCTTTGACGGACACTAAATAACTTGCCTAGCCACAACAGTACAGCAGTAACGACAGATTTAGCTGGATATAAATTTGAGGCCTAGTATTTAGGCGCTGGGTGACAGGTATAGATTTACTGACAGAATTAGACTTGGAAATGCACAGTAGCGTGTGTGTGAAGTTATTCAGAATGACCCTATGTGCACCTTGAATATTATATACCCTTTTAGGGATAGATTTAAAATAGCTCTGATACAGCAGAAACCACTAAATTAGGAAATTGCTAAATTGGGAATTGTATTTCAACCCAGAATAAAAACTGTGCTTTGACGGACACTAAACTTGACCAGCCACACCAGTAACAACAGATTTAGCTGGATATAAACTTGAGGCCTAGTATTTAGGCGCTGGGTGACAGGTATATGTTTACTGACAGAATTAGACTGGGATATGGCCAAAAAATAACCACACTATTGCTGGTTAAATGCACTTGGTGTGACAGCTTGTCCAACCACACTACTGAGGGTTAAATGCACTTGGTGACAGGCGCAGCTTGCCCCTAATGTAGTATATGGCCAAAAAATAAACAGACTATTGCTGGTTAAATGCACTTGGTGTGACAGCTTGACCAACCACACTACTGAGGGTTAAATGCACTTGGTGACAGGCACAGCTTGCCCCTGATGTAGTATATGGCCATAAAATAAACAGACTATTGCTGGTTAAATGCACTTGGTGTGACAGCTTCACCCTGATGTAGGATTTAGCCAAAAAACAACCACACCATTGAGGGTTAAATGCACTTGGTGACAGGCGCAGCTTGCCCCTGATGTAGTATATGGCCAAAAAATAAACAGACTATTGCTGGTTAAATGCACTTGGTGTGACAGCTTGACCCTGATGTAGGCTTTAGCCAAAAAACAACCACACCATTGAGGGTTAAATGCACTTGGTGGCAGCTTGTGCTGGCGCAACACAAGACACAAAATGGCCGCCGATCACCCCAGAAAAAAGTGACTGAAAAACGCTCTGGGCAGCCTAAAAACAGTGAGCAATTCAATAGCAGCAGTTCAATCATCCACAGCTGCAGATCGATCACTGGATGGAGTCTTTTGGAGGAGTTAATCAACCTAATCTCGCCCTACTGTCGCAGCTGCAACCTCTCCCTACGCTAATCAGAGCAGAGTGACGGGCGGCGCTATGTGACTCCAGCTTAAATAGAGGCTGGGTCACATGGTGCTCTGGCCAATCACAGCCATGCCAATAGTAGGCATGGCTGTGACGGCCTCTTGGGGCAAGTAGTATGACGCTTGTTGATTGGCTGCTTTGCAGCCTTTCAAAAAGCGCCAAGAAAGCGACGAACACCAAACCCGAACACAGACTTTTACGAAAATGTCCGGGTTCGGGTCCGTGTCACGGACACCCCAAAATTCGGTACGAACCCGAACTATACAGTTCAGGTTCGCTCATCCTTACTGACTGTGGCTGCCTTCATCTTTCACCATCTTAAGGTGATCCTGGCTGCAGGGGGTATTGGTTTACCGGTGTATTATGCTTATCCGAGTAAACCCACCCCCTGTGAAGTGATTAGCATCTCAATGTTTATGCATACAAAGAAGTGTACATATATATATATATATATATATATATATATATTTACATTTATTCACCAGTGGTGATTTTGAAGTTTTTATTACTATTTTCTTTTTATATTTATTGATTTTAATCCTTACCATTGTTTTTTCTTGTCTTTTATGATCTATACATTGTCCCGCATACTATTTGCACCTGATTCCAATCCCCTTTCTATCAGTCCCAGCGCCCACCCCACCCAGTTGATTGGTGCTTTTCCAGGGTCACCTCTGAGGGACATTGGGAGTGTCCACACACCCAATTCCCACACCCCTCTTACTCATCTCCACTTACCTGCAGGCTAGTCTGCAGGGTTGACCCTGCATAGCAGCCTCTCCACCGCCCCCTCCTTTTTTTTTCCTTCCATCTTCTGGTGCCTCTAGTTACTTCGGGTCCCCTGGACACACGCTCCATTGTATCCCTGTAACCCTCACACTCTCTCTCCTTCTTTGTGGCAGACAGCCTTCATCCCCAAGCAATACATTGTCCTTGTTATCATCATCTCCTTCTTCTTCTCCTCCTCCTTGTCCTCCACCCGATCGTGAGACATCCATAATGGAATGTGTGGCCATAAAAAACTATTCTCGACAAGCAATTAGCTTGTCTGCAAGCTGAACCCCCACCTGGCAAAGTTGCTGGTGCCTTTACTGCCGTACCATTTAGTAGAGTCTGCTCTCAGAGAATTTAGAGAACATGGGTTGCTCTTTGCGATTGTCACTGTGCGGCAAGGTGCACGTCATGGTGGACACCTAGAGCAATTGTCATGAGCAGGGACAGTAAATGTCTTTCATGACCCACTGGGTCAATACCTCTTAATCTGCAACGTGCCAACTCCCTGGAAATTTACATCGCACATGCTAGCCTGTCTGTACAGCAGCGGAAAGCCATGAATGATTTTGCCATGCACCAGACTGCCTCAGGAGGGAGAATGTGTTGTTTTGAAGTCAGGCAGTAACACCTCATCTGAGATGCTGTCGGATGCTGAAGACCTTTAAAACACATGGAATAGAACACCCACCCACATTAGGGAGAAAATTGGAGGAAAAGGAAGTGGTGTGCGTTCCAGCGTGGAACGCACAACATCACTTCCGATTCCTCCAGTGTCCGGACATCATATGAGGGAAGCGGGCAAATAAACAATTATTTAATTCAAAGATCCACTTAAACTTAGCACAGAAGGAAGTTAAGTGGATCTTTGAATTAAATACTGTGATGCCACTAGGTCTGAATGAGGCCCTTAGTTTTTCGCCCTATCTTGGATAAGTCTCCTTGGTTTTCGTGTATACTCATGCTCTGTAGGTCTAAGCGGTGTTTATCTATTTTTGACCTTTTATATCTTTTATGTTGTTTATTTTCTGTGTCATTAGGTTGTTTTTCTAATTCACATGAATATTTATTTCATATGGACTGCCAATACGCCCTGCAGTGGGATCATCCAAAAACCAGGTGATCCCTCTGCCTGAGGAAGTAAGTGCGAAGAAGAGAGACAAGGGAAGGAAAAAAAGAAAAAAATGGAAAAAAGAAAAGAGAGTAGAAAAGAGAAAGGGGAAAAAAAAGAGAAATAAAAAAAAGAGATAAAGGAAAAACAACTAAATAGATAAACAGAGGGAACATAAGGAAATAGTAAAAGAAGTGTCCCTGCTTATGGGAGGATGATGAAGAAATACATATTTATTGTCATGATAGGATAGTTGTATAGAGGCTTTATTGTACCTTTTTGTGGGGTGTAGTATTTTAACTATCTTATTGATTGTGATATTATAATAATTAAATAGCACTCACCATCATGCACGTATCACTGTCACCTTTCACTTTACTTATAATTTATTTGTATTTTTTTTTTATTTTCACTTGTTTTGTTCACTCTTTCTATCACGATCACCCTTATATTCACTATTGATATGTGTGCACGTGTATATATGCATGTATGTATGTGTATGTGCAGGTATATATATATATATATATAAATATATATACATTTTATTGCGTCTTTATAGGTGTATTTATATATTGAGTATTATTGAGTAATAATTTATATTTTATAAATGGGTTGTCATATTGCGTTCTTTTCATACCTTCATATTATTTCTTGATTAATATTTATATATGTTGTATATTGTATATAGTGCCTCCCTTATATTTATAACTATTCATCTTAGCGATGGCTAACTATAACAGTGTACCTCCGTGTGTAAAACAAAAAAAGATCGATCCAAGGGACTACTGAGGGTTTGCCTTCCTCAGTGGAACGCAGTGCGATGACACAGATCACACAGTGACGATCTCGCAGGATTCTCAGTGTGTGTGCCCGAGTTTTTGCGGTAGCACACTGGGGATGAGGCTGGAAGGGGTGGATCGGATGTGATACACTCCACGGTGGACCGCATACCTGATATCTGGTGTGATTTGTGCGACCTTCCGTTGAGTGCCTTGGATCCGATCTCCCATATAGGCAGTTTCACATGATTATTATGTTTGTCTGCGCTCTTCTGCTTTGATTCCTTGGAATTTACTGATGTATGTTAAATAATTGTTTATTTGCCTGCTTTGCTCATATGGTGTCCGGACACGCGTTCCACGATGAAACACATACCACTTCCTTTTCCTCCCTAATGTGGGTGGGTGTTCTATCATATGTGTTTTAAATCGACCTAATTGATAGACTATATATAGCTAGTGAATACACACCACTTGTATCCCTTGAGAAAGCAACCGCAAAACACGTGTCGGGATTCAGGACTGCTTTGGTCTGTATACTTTACCGCATTATCTCCTACATGTATTGATCCATCTTGTGGCACTGTGCACTATTTATTAAGGGCTGGGGTTTATTGATACCCTTAGCCTATGAGAGTAACTGTTATTTATATGTATTATTAATGATAGTCCTGTGGATATTTTTTCCTGTGAATGTAATGCTGCTAATATATATGTGATTCCATAAAAAAAAAAAAAAAAAAAAATTTTGTTTAATAACATTTGTAACCTTGTGTCATACAATTGCTGTCCTGTTCTTTAGTTGTTTTGGGTATATTATTGATGCTTTAATGGACAGCATTATACCGGGCGTTTTTTGCTCTGTGTTTTGGGTGAGACCTTTGAAAAGGCCACACAATTTGTCAATAGAGACAACTGCGACTTAAACAATTTTATTGCCCTTATAGTTATCTTAGAACAGATACTGACACTTACAGTATGCAGCTGGGATGACGGCGGAAGAAGAATAGCTAACACATATTACTGTACACCATGTAGCTGTTGGAGATTCAAAAGGAGAAAATCCTATGGAAGAGGAGGAGTATGAAGTGCGGGTTTTATATACCAATGTCCAGGGCAATTGGAACCACTTTGGTTTGGATAGCATTTATTCAGGTCTGAACCAAGCTTTTTCAAAAATTCTGTGAAGCGGAACAAGATCTCAAAAAGTTTGCTCATCTCTACTTGTACACAATTGTTTCTGTTTCATGACTGTTCAAATACTCTGTTTCAACCTGCATATGAAAATGAAGATCAAGAACACCTGGTTAGTATAACTAGGTTAATCACACACCTGACTATAATCCTACAAAATCCCTGACTTTGTGCAAGTATGCCTAGAAAAATCCATGCTGTTTTGAAGGCAAAAGGTAGTCACACCAAATATTGATTTCATTTAGATTTCTATTTTGTTCATTCAATTTGCATGTTGTTAAAGAGGTTTGTCACTTTCTTGCTACTTGTGACCAATGTGTATATAAGATGACTACATGGCACATTCTAATGTAGCCTTTGTTGATATTCTGTGCCTTTTGCGATTTCATAAGCTGTGTCCCCTTGTTGGGCAAATCTATTGTGCTGTCTGCATAAAAGTCATGACCATAAAGTGGCCACTGATGGAGGGTCATGTGAATTGACACATCACTCAGCTGCCCCATTTAAACACACCATATCTCCACTATATGTATTTCAACTGGAGATATCACATGGAGGTGATTTGCCTTGTCAAATGATACTCAGCAGCCATTTCATGTGGACAAGACCTCTTTGTGGACAGCATGAAAGACTTAGGCTACTTTCACACTTGCGGCAGGACGGATCCGACAGGCTGTTCACCATGTCGGATCCGTCCATCCGCAATTTCGCTGTGCCGCCGGACCGCCGCTCCGTCCCCATTGACTATAATGGGGACGGGGCGGAGCTCCGGCGCAGCGCGGTGATGCACGGCAAAAGCCGCCGGACTAAAAAGTCGGACATGTAGGACTTTTTAGTCCGGCGGATTTCGCTGCGCACTGTCATGCTGCGCCGGAGCTCTGCCCCCTCTGCAGGACGGATCCGACATGGTGAACAACCTGTCGGATCCGTCCTGCCACAAGTGTGAAAGTAGCCTTACCTAATAAAATATATCAATGTTTTTATTTTTGAAAGTGTATTACAGTGTATATATATATATATATATATATATATATATTATTGTTTTATTGTTTGTTGGAATAACTGAGACATGGCTGGATGATATACAGTTGCAAGAAAAAGTATGTGAACCCTTTGGAATGATATGGATTTCTGCACAAATTGGTCATAAAATGTCATCTGATCTTTATCTAAGTCACAACAATAGACAATCACAGTCTGCCTAAACTAATAACACACAAATAATTAAATGTTACCATGTTTTTATTGAACACACCATGTAAACATTCACTGTGCAGGTGGAAAAAGTATGTGAACCCTTGGATTTAACGGGTTGAACCTCCTTTGGCAGCAATAACTTCAACCAAACGTTTCCTGTAGTTACAGATCAGACGTGCACAACGGTCAGGAGTAATTCTTGACCATTTCTCTTTACAGAACTGTTTCAGTTCAGCAATATTCTTGCAATGTCTGGTGTGAATCGCTTTCTTGAGGTCATGCCACAGCATCTCAATCGGGTTGAGGTCAGGACTCTGACTTGGCCACTCCAGAAGGCGTATTTTCTTCTGTTTAAGCCATTCTGTTGTTGATTTACTTCTATGCATTGGGTCGCTGTTCTGTTGCCACACCTATCTTCTGTTGAGCTGCAGCTGGTGCACAGATGGACTTAAGTTCTCCTGCAAAATGTCTTGATAAACTTGGGAATTCATTTTTCCTTCAATGATAGCAATCCATCCAGGCCCTGACACAGCAAAGCAGCCCCAAACTATGATGCCCCCACAAAAGTACTTCACAGTTGGGATGAGGTTTTGAGGTTGGTGCACTGTGCCTCTTTTTCTCCACACATAGTGTTGTGTGTTTCTTCCATACAACTCAACTTTGGTTTCATCTGTCCACAGAAAATTTTGGAACATCCAGGTGCTCTTGTGCAAACCTTAAACGTGCAGCAATTTATTTTTTGGACAGCAGTGGCTTCCTCTGTGATATCCTTCCATGAAATCCATTCTTGTTTAGTGTTTTATGTATCATAGATTCGCTAACAGGGATGCTAGCATATGCCAGAGACTTTTGTAAGTCTTTAGCTGACACTCTAGGATTCTTCTTCACCTAATTGAGCAGTCTGCGCTGTGCTCTTGCAGTCATCTTTACAGGATGGCCACTCCTAAAGAGAGTAGCAGCATGGCTGAACATTCTCCATTTATAGACAATTTCTCTTACCATGGACTGATGAACCGCAAGGCTTTTGGAAATAATTTTATAACCCTTTCCAGCTTTAAACAAGTCAACAATTCTTAATCGTAGGTCTTCTTAGAGCTCTTTTGTGCGAGGTATCATTCACATCAGGCGATACTTCTTGTGAAAAGCAAACCCTGAACTGGTGTGTGTTTTTTTATAGGGCAGGACAGCTGTAACCACCACCTCCAATCTCAAATCATTGATTGGACTCCAGTTGGCTGACACCTCACTCCAATTAGCTCTTGGAGATGTCTTTATTCTAGGGGTTCACATACTTTTTCCACCTGCACTGTGAATGTTTACATGGTGTGTTCAATAAAAACATGGTAACATTTAATTCTTTGTGTGTTATTAGTTTAATCAGACTGTGATTGTCTATTGTTATGACTTACATGAAGATCAGATCACATTTTATGACCAATTTGTGCAGAAATCCATATCATTCCAAAGGGTTCACATACTTTTTCTTGCAACTGTATATGACTATGCAGTTAACGTACAGGGTTACAGTTTGTTTAGAATGGATCGTAAAATCTGCCTTTATATTTATAAATTGCCTTTATAGAAAGTTTTGTCTAAAGCTAATGCCCTGGGAAGATATAGTGAGGGAAATGAACAAATGGGTAAAAATACATGGAGGCAAAACTATAATAAAATACTGATGGGATTATGTTATAAGCTGCCACTGAAAATCTATACTAAGGGAAAATTAAGGGCAAATCATAAGGAGGTTATTTTTAGGGGGAACTTCAACTTTCCAGATATAGATTGGGAAACTGAAACCTATGGCTCATAAAGGAAACAGGTTATTGGCAATATCTAAAGACAATTACCTTTCCCAACTGGTTCAGGATTCTACTAGAGAGACGGCCATGCTGGACTTAGTTTTAACCAGACAGAACAACAAATGTGAAGGTCGAGGAACACCTAGGAAATAGTGACCTTAAAATAATAACCTACTGTCCCAGATGGCATAGATAGACCCTTATCGCTGATATTTAAGATCTCTATAATGACAGGCAGTGTTACACAGGATTGGCGCTTAGCAAACATGGTGCCAATATTGAAAAAAGGGTCAAAAACTAACCTGTAAACTGTAGGCTGGTAAGTATAACATCTGTTGTGGGTAAACTGAAGTTTTCTATGAGATGCTATCCTGGAGTATCTCTAGGGCAGGCTGGTCCTGGGGGTTTGTAGATGTTAAGGACCCAGAGTGTGTTCACTGGACGCATATACAATTGACCATGCAGCAGCGCCAGCGGGACAAGGGAACCAATGGTTCCCTGCCCTGCTATTCCTGGCATATCTATATGACGTAATTGGTGCAACATCATCTCTCCGCCTGCATTATTCCACAGGAGCAGACCCGGCAGAAGAGGCTGGGTTTGCGTTGCTGCATCGTGTGACCGCACTGGGACAGGTGAGTATAGACTACCCTCCCCTATTCTTTCCATGTGCCCTAATCCTAATACTGGCCCCTGACCCTAAATCTAAGCTTTAACCCTAGTATTGACCCCATCTCTAATACTGACCCCTAATACTGAATGTAGAGGGAAGTGCGTGGTAGGCGTGTATATATATATATATATATATATATATAGACTGTGTAGAATCAGGGCAGCACACCTAGTATCCAACCGATGGGTGCCAGCGGCGAAAACACCTTACCAAGGTGTACGATATAAAACAAGAAAGGCACCGCAGCACATCCGTAGGTGAAAAATAGTGGATCTTTATTCACCCTTGCGACGTTTCAGTCCTCTTACTGGGACTATTATCAAGCAATGCATCATACAAAATTGTGGGTATTTATGTGATCGAATCAAATTAACATACATAAGTGGTAATTAACAACATGTATACATATACAGCAAAAATATTTCATATATAAATGAAAAAAATACAGTGTGTCTAGAAGACCATATGGTCTATCCAGAGATTCATATAAAACACATCCAGTATTTGTGATTTATCAGAAAGCATGATATAATTTACAAGTGATAATCAACAAAGTTATACTCATCACCTGTGAAAGTATAAGTGTGGGCAGGGACCGACAAGGAATCAGGTGGGCTCAATGGCTGGAGGATACACTAATGCGGCTTCACCGCATGGATACGGCGTCCCGGAACTAGGGCTGCGCATGTCCATGCTCTCACTTCCGGAATGATCGCATGAACCCCTTGCGAGAAAGTAAAGCTGTATCTGCGCATGTCCTGTGAGGTCATCCCCAGAGTAATCACGTGGCCCCAGTACAAAGACATCACATGATCACCTGCGGAGGCGTCACCCGACAGGTCGCATAACAGTCTGTTACAGTAAATCATCTAGTATGGTAGCAAGCATATTGAATCGATATAGATAAGGAGTTTAGGCTATTCAATCAGGATATGACACCCCGGGTAAAATATCGGGTGACGTGCTATCTTGCGATGCACTGTCATCCGAAAATTATGACAAGAGAAGGGGGAGAGCAGCGGCAGCCGCTATCCTCCCATCTCTCTCATTGTGTAATAACCCTATCAGGTGACAATTATCCAATGTAGCCATAAAATAATGCTTGCAAGTATATATTTTCAAAAAGACAAACAAAATCTAATAAGTATGCAGCTGTCACGGGATAAGTCGTACATTTTCTAGAGTATCCACCCTCCTGCTTGAGCGAACCCTGTCCTTCGTGGGTCCTATAAGTGATAAAAAATATATATAAAAAAATACATTATCCAAATGTATTTAATGACAAAAGACAAATTCTTCAATATATGGATCAACAAGGACAGGACAGTTGGAAATCATATGAATAGCCAAGGTTTATATTCAACATTCAGACCCCCGGGTTTGACCGTTTGTAATTTAAAAATCCATTCGGATTCACGCTTTTTTAGCATTTTGATGCGGTTTCCGCCAGTTCGCGGTAATGGGATGTGATCAAGGATCATAAATTTTAGATCACTCTCAGCATGGCCCATATCCGCAAAGTGATGCGAGACAGGCAGATCCATTCGTTTCTTGCGTATTGAAAAGCGGTGTTGATTAAAACGGGACTTGAAATCACAAGTGGTTTCACCCACATACAATAACTTACATGGGCACCACAAGACATAAATTATGAAACATGAGTCACAGGTCAAATAGAATTTGATGGGATGAGTGACCCCTGTATGGGGATGAATGAAGTCACGCCCCTTCACCATGTATTTACAATTTACACAGTGGAGGCACGGGTAACTGCCAGTTTTTTTAGGAGCCAAAAGTAATTGACGTGTACTCTTTTGTGGGCCTATGTCATTTTTTACAAGCTTGTCTTTTAAATTACGGACTCTCTTGTAAGACATGATTGGTCGAGTGGAAAATTCTGGAATGTTTCTATGTTCTGTGCTTAGAATCGGCCAGTGTTTGTTGACTATCTTACTGATGTAAGGGCTTGCTTCACTGAAGGTGGATATAAAAGGTATTTTATGGGCTTGATCCCTTTTGATACCCTGGAATAATTCGCTTCTATCTTTTTGATTAATACGTTTCAGTTGTTGTTGTAATATAGTATTGGGATATTCCCTTTGTTTAAAGCATTGTGTCATACTACCAAGAGTTTTGTCCAATGAGGAGGGGTCGCTTACAATTCTTTTTGCTCTGATAATTGACTGTATGGTAGTGACCGCACCATCGCCCGGGGATGAGCACTATCAAACCTCAGGGCGGTGTTGCGGTCAGTGGATTTAGTGTAAATGTCCGTGCTCAGCACATTTCCCAAGCGTCGAACACTGACATCCAAGAAATGTATTGTGCTTTCAGAATACTCCAACGTAAATTGTATGTCAGGGATCAGGCTATTCAGAAAATTGTGGAATAATTGCAGCTCCAATGCTGAACCCGTCCAGATGACAAAAATATCGTCTATGTATCTCCACCACCTCAGCACATGGCTGAAGTGGTGGGACACATAGACAGTACTGCTCCTCCAAATAGGAGACGACCATGTTGGCGTAAGTGGGGGCCACATTCGTCCCCATGGCCGTCCCCCTAATTTGCATGTAATAATCATCTCCAAAAAGAAAATAATTATTATATAAAATCATTTGCAACAGAGCCAAAAGAAAAGTTTGTGCCTCTGTAGTATAATCGGACTGTTCCAAAACGGATTTCACCACGGTCATGCCCAAGTCATGCTGTATCGAAGTATACAGACTGACGATGTCGAAGGAGGCCAAAATGGCGTCCTCAGGCACCGTCACGTCTGCTAACTTCGTCAAGAAATCAGTTGTGTCTTTCAAGTAAGATTGAGAATTGACCACATAGGTCTGTAGAACTTTGTCTAAAAATATAGAAGCATTACTAAGTAAAGAGCCACGGCCGGAGACTATAGGTCTACCGGGCGGGCACTGAAGATTTTTATGGAATTTTTGGTAATAGATAAAGTATTGGGGTAACCGGGTGCTCTATCAGTAGGAACTCGCTAAGTTGGTCATCTATGAGGCCCATTTGTGTGTATCTGTTAACAAGTGACTTTAATTCGCGCTGTATATCAAATTTGGGGTCCCTTTGGAGTTTTGTATACACAGCAGTATCAGATAACTGGCGGGTAGCTTCAGCTAGATACATGGAGGTATCCATGACCACTATCGCACCACCCTTGTCGGCAGGCTTGATGGTGAGAGAGTGGTCATGGATTAACTGATCAAGTGCCTCTAGATCCTGTTTGGTCACATTTGGATGTTGAATGCGATCAAAAAGGCCCGAATGTTTCAACTCCTGTATATCTTTCAACACAGCATCTGTAAATACCTCAAAAGCTTTAGAGGATATTTGTGGAGAAAAATCTTTTGTCACACGTAATCCCCATTTAGACAAACATAATTCATGCATAGACACAGTGGTAGTACTCTGTACATCCTGAAAATGGATCTTCAATTTAATTAATCTAAATAAATATAATAGATCAGCTTCCAGTTCGTACCAATTAATAGCAGTGGCTGGACAGAAATTAAGGCCCTTTTCAAGCAGTTGTAATTGTGTCAAAGTCAACAAATGAGAGGAAATATTTACCACTGTCCGTTCGGTCAGTTGTTGGTCTTTCGCAGGGTTTTCTGACTTCTTGTCTTTACGGTATCTATTTCTACGCCGACCGCCCCTTCTTGTGGTTTTCTTGTGTTGGTAGGTTGAGGTCCTAAAAAAGTGGCAGAATTATTGGTGTTTGATTCATCTCGCTTCTTCCCTTTCTTTTGTCCCTGATTAAAGTTTTGCCGATTGCCATCAGTCCAATTATATATGTGTCCTGTTGTGTAGTCCATTGTGTCACGTTGCCATTTCCCTCTTTTCGTTTCCTGAATCTCGCCTTTAAGTTTATTCAAATGGGGTTGAAGTTTATTCAAATATTCATCCAAATCCTGCGAGGATAAAGTTGCCTTTAGGGAAGCCTCCTCCTCCAGTTTACTCACTGTTACGGACATCAATTCTTACAGAGGCACAAACTTTTCTTTTGGCTCTGTTGCAAATGATTTTATATAATAATTATTTTCTTTTTGGAGACGATTATTACATGCAAATTAGGGGGACGGCCATGGGGACGAATGTGGCCCCCACTTACGCCAACATGGTCGTCTCCTATTTGGAGGAGCAGTCTGTCTATGTGTCCCACCACTTCAGCCATGTGCTGAGGTGGTGGAGATACATAGACAATATTTTTGTCATCTGGACGGGTTCAGCATTGGAGCTGCAATTGTTCCATAATTTTCTGAACAGCCTGATCCCCGACATACAATTCACGCTGGAGTATTCTGAAAGTACAATACATTTTTTGGATGTCAGTGTTCGACGCTTGGGAAATGTGCTGAGCACAGAGATTTACACTAAATACACTGACCGCAACACCGCCCTGAGGTTTGATAGTGCTCATCCCCGGGCGATGGTGCGGTCACTACCATACAGTCAATTCATCAGAGCAAAAAGAATTGTAAGTGATCCCTCCTCATTGGACAAAACTCTTGGTAGTATGACACAATGTTTTAAACAAAGGGAATATCCCACTACTATATTACAACAACAACTGAAACGTATTAATCAAAAAGATAGAAGCGAATTATTCCAGGGTATCAAAAGGGACCAAGCCCACAAAATACCTTTTATATCCACCTTTAGTGAAGCAAGCCCTTACATCAGTAAGATAGTCAACAAACACTGGCCGATTCTAAGCACAGAACATAGAAACATTCCAGAATTTTCCACTCGACCAATCATGTCTTACAAGAGAGTCCGTAATTTAAAAGACAAGCTTGTAAAAAATGACATAGGCCCACAAAAGAGCACACGTCAATTACTTCTGGCTCCTAAAAAAACTGGCAGTTACCCGTGCCTCCACTGTGTAAATTGTAAATACATGGTGAAGGGGCGTGACTTCATTCATCCCCATACAGGGGTCACTCATCCCATCAAATTTTATTTGACCTGTGACTCATGTTTCATAATTTATGTCTTGTGGTGCCCATGTAAGTTATTGTATGTGGGTGAAACCACTTGTGATTTCAAGTCCCGTTTTAATCAACACCGCTTTTCAATACGTAAGAAACGAATGGATCTGCCTGTCTCGCATCACTTTGCGGATATGGGCCATGCTGAGAGTGATCTAAAATTTATGATCCTTGATCACATCCCATTACCGCGAACTGGCGGAAATCGCATCAAAATGCTAAAAAAGCGTGAATCCGAATGGATTTTTAAATTACAAACGGTCAAACCCGGGGGTTTAAATGTTGAATATAAACCTTGGCTATTCATATGATTTCCAACTGTCCTGTCCTTGTTGATCCATATATTGAAGAATTTGTCTTTTGTCATTAAATACATTTGGATAATGTATTTTTTTTATATATATTTTTTTTATCACTTATAGGACCCACGAAGGACAGGGTTCGCTCAGCAGGAGGGTGGATACTCTAGAAAATGTACGACTCATCCCGTGACAGCTGCATACTTATTAGATTTTGTTTGTCTTTTTGAAAATATATACTTGCAAGCATTATTTTTATGGCTACATTGGATATTTGTCACCTGATAGGGTTATTACACAATGAGAGAGATGGGAGGATAGCGGCTGCCGCTGCTCTCCCCCCTCTCTTGTCATAATTTTCGGATGACAGTGCATCGTAAGATAGCACGTCACCCGATATTTTACCCGGGGTGTCATATCCTGATTGAATAGCCTAAACTCCTTATCTATATTGATTTAATATGCTTGCTCCCATACCAGATGATTTACTGTAACAGACTGTTATGCGACCTGTCGGGTGACGCCTCCGCAGGTGATCATGTGATGTCTTTGCACGGGGCCACGTGATTGCTCTGGGGATGACCTCACGGACATGCGCAGATACAGCTTTACTTTCTCGCAAGGGGTTCATGCGATCATTCCGGAATTGAGATCATGGACATGCGCAGCCCTAGTTCCGGGACGCCGTATCCATGCGGTGAAGCCGCATTAGTGTATCCTCCAGCCATTGAGCCCACCTGATTCCTTGTCGGTCCTGCCCACACTTATACTTTCACAGGTGATGAGTATAACTTTGTTGATTATCATTTGTAAATTATATCATGTTTTCTGATAAATCACAAATACCGGATGTGTTTTATATGAATCTCTGGATCGACCATATGGTCTTCTAGACACACTGTATTTTTTTCATTTATATATGAAATATTTTTGCTGTATATGTATACATGTTGTTAATTACCACTTATGTATGTTAATTTGATTCGATCACATAAATACCCACAATTTTGTATGATGCATTGCTTGATAATAGTCCCAGTAAAAGGACTGAAACGTCGCAAGGGTGAATAAAGATCCACTATTTTTCACCTACGGATGTGCTGCGGTGCCTTTCTTGTTTTATATATATATATATATAAAGAAAAGTCCAGCCGGAGCACCAACCAGGATGTGGGTGCAGGGTCCAACGTGGGGCAAACGGCAATCCCCAATAGTATAGACAGAAGAAGTAGGACTGCACTCCGGAAAAGTGGTGAAAACAAAAGATTTTATTCACCCATAATGTGGCAAATCTTGCGACGTTTTGGCTCACACGAGCCTTCCTCAAGCATAGAGACAGTAAAAGTGTAGACATATAAAGGCATTTCAAAAAGTGTCCAACCAATCAAGGTGTGGTTACAATCAAATTAGATTACATACATCTGATACAAGTAAATGAATAAAGTGCATGTGCATAAAGTGACCAGTGCCGTACGATCTACAACTTCGAGATAATATCCCTTTGTGTAGAATAGAACATATACAAAACTTTGTTTCGATTAGAATCACAGTTAAAAAAGTGATAATGTGATGAATAGGGATCATAGAAGTTCGACCTTAGGTAGCCATGGGGCCGCATATACCATTGCGTTTATTGAGCGTCTCCATCTCTTCATTGCGCATGTCCAGACTAGCATCATCGTATGAGTCACAGTGCAAAGGTCGTGCGCATGCGTTCTGTAAAGCCAACCTAAAATCGCCATTTTACTTAAGGGAAACATGCCCTATGGATCAGTTCATATTCATTACATAAATGTTGGCTGAACAGAGAGTTTGCTGAACGAAATATATGACCGCAGTAGGGATCTCCTACATACGCCAGCATCTGAACCGGGATCCCATCCTGTCGGGAGGGACACCAGACCATGGGGCCGCGAATGTAAGAGGGGGACACCTCCATGAACCCCGCCGACAGCCACAGCCCAATTACTGGCAACAATGCAGTCATAGAGGGATTATCCCTCAACGTTACAGAAACAGCATCACACTAGGAAACAGTTACATGTCTGGAGTGGTGCATAAAAGAGAGAACGCTGATGTCGGCACCGGGCCGTATCGCTTCCAAAAGATCAAAGTTCAAGTATCCGCATCCAGTGTTGTGGAGATTAAAATTTCTAAAAGGCAAAAAGAAATACATGCTTTAGTTTCTAAATTTATATTATATTGCAGTTACAATTACACATTGTTCTTTCACAATTCTCCTGCACTATTATACACGTGTGAAAAAGGTACAATACACACTCGCAGAGAAAACCAAAGTGAGCCACAAATCCAATGGCTCCTACCTGAATTCCACATTAAGACCTTTAGGGTGCAAGCTATACAGATCATATATCCAACGTAATTCTCTTTTCTTCAAAATTGTTAGGCGATCACCGCCTCTTCTAGGAAGTGCAACCTGATCGATGATCCAGCATCTTAGATCCCGCTCAGAGTGCTCAAGGGATCTAAAATGTCTGGAAACTGGTAAATCAGTAAGTTTTTTCCTTATTGAATTTCTGTGGTTACTCAACCTCAGTTTAAGTTCTGTGGATGTTTCCCCAATGTATATTAGATTACAAGGGCAGGCCAACACGTAAATTACATATGATGAGGAGCAATTCAAATGAAATTTAATGGGATATTCTTTGTTTGTAGATGGATGTATAAAGGACCTGGATTTGCAGATATAGCGACAATTGACGCAATTAAGACACGGGTAACATCCAAGTCCCGAGTGCGTCAATGTTCGCTGTATACTGATTTTTTTAGGGCCCACATCCGCTCTAACTAGATGATCTTTAATATTTTTATTTTTGCGGTATGATAGAAGGGGAGGAAGTTTGAATTCTGGCACATCTTTAATGGACCTACTTAAGATACTCCAGTTGTCTTTAAGGATACGTCCTATCTCCATACTACAATCAGAGTATGTGGACATGAATGGTATCCTATGGATTTTTTGAGGGGTAGTTGGTATCGTTTCTGTATTGGTATGTAAGATTTTACTCTTTTGTTCGTCTAACAATCTACGGGGATAACCCCGTTCCCTAAATTTACCTGCCCTCATTTCTAGTGTGGTCACTAGCTCAGTCTGGTCCGATACAATACGTTTCGTACGTAGGAATTGTGAATGCAGGAGATGTTTGACTAAGCTACGAGGATGGTTGCTTTCATACCGTAAAATCGTATTCCTGTCTGTTGACTTAACATACAAGCCTGTACTAATTGAACCATCAACCAGTTTGACATTAGTATCCAAGAATGACAGTTGTGTTTTAGAATGGGATACTGTATATTGACGATCGGGGTCAATGCCATTGAGGTATGTATGGAACTCACTCAATTGTGATTCTGTACCTGACCACAGGAGGAAGACGTCATCTATGTACCGCCACCACCTAATGACATGTTGAAAGTGGTGGGATACATAGATAAAGTCTTCCTCCATGTGACGCATATAAATATTTGCGTACGTTGGGGCCACTTTGGACCCCATCGCAACGCCAAGTTTTTTGATTAAAGAAACTGTCTTGGAACAGAAAATATTTATTCTCAAGGATCAATCTCAGCAGGGTATTTATGAAACACTTTGTATTCTGTGTTATAGGCGAGTCATCCAAATACTTATTAACTGCAGCAATGCCCTTCTCATGCCCTATTGACGTGTATAAAGCTACAACATCAAAGGACACGAGAGTGACAGCCTGCAAGTTGCTGACATCAACTGCTCCCAGTTGTTGCAGAAAGTCCAGCTATCGAAAAATCTCTTAGTATCCTCTCAAGGAAAATAGCAATTCTACTAAAGACAGTACCCGAGATGATGGGGCGGCCGGGGGGGTCCACAAGACTTTTGTGGACCTTAGGCAGTATATATATAACTGGAGTGATGGGAGATATTACCATCAAATACTCCCTTAATCCCTCATCTATAATACCCCCGGCCACCGCATCGGATAGACTCCTTTTGATGATGTTCATAATATGAAATTTTGGATCACTATGTAACACACTGTACACATTCGTATCACTCAATTGGCATTCAATTTCTCTCACATAATTCTGTGTATCAAGTACAACTACCCCTCCGCCTACTCAATATTGAATTTTTACAATTGGAAGTGGTTTCACTCACTGATGATCTGTTGGAGGTTGAACGGACATTACAGACACAACTATCTGCTGATGAATTTATACAATACAAAGATGAAATTAAAAACCAGTCAAGCAAGTTACAGATGGAATTGGAAGAGGGGAAAAGGAACAAATAGGTACTTGATGCGGAAGATTATAAACGAGGCAATATTTATACGTGGCAATCTGACTTGCCGTCTATGGGCTTCAACCGTGACAATAAGAAAAGGAGAAGAAAAATACAGTCATCCACAGATGAAGATAAAACTTTTTTAGGGGACGACCTGGACACAAAGAAAAGAAAAGAACAAGAACCAGGAGAGGAGGCCGCAGGTACAGAAGACAAGGGAAAACAGCGGTACAACAGAACCAGACTACAATCGACAAAGGCGTCATCACAGAGAAAGAGACAATAGTCTTTAATCTATCCTCAGTTGAATTGACTGAAGCCCAACATAGTGTCCTGTCTAAGGGGCTTACATTTTGCCCGAGTGCTAAGGTAAACTGGTTTGATTTAGAAATGGATGTAAATTATTTATTTTGTTCTATTAAGTTAAAAGTGTTTTTTAAGGGACATACTGCTAACACACAAGTATGCTCAAGTGAATTTTCACTCAAGAAATTATGTTTAACTAACAAAAGTGCTTTTTTCCCCACTGTGGATGAGCCTGCGATAGAGGCCTACATTTCTTCAGTCAAAAGAGATGTCAGAGAGTTAAAATCCC
Organism: Bufo gargarizans; assembly: GCF_014858855.1. Taxonomy (NCBI): domain Eukaryota; kingdom Metazoa; phylum Chordata; class Amphibia; order Anura; family Bufonidae; genus Bufo; species Bufo gargarizans. The sequence continues at coordinate 275,752,105 of NC_058084.1, forward strand.
TTTCGGGGGATACAGTTAAATTAAGTAATCCCAATCTGACTACTGCAGAAATCGAGGCGCTATCTCAACTCAAGAATAACCCCCATTTAACGATTAAGCCTGCCGATAAGAGCGGAGGGGTAGTTGTACTTGATACACAGAATTATGTGAGAGAAATTGAACGCCAATTGAGTGATACGAATGTGTACGGTGTTTACATAGTGATCCAAAATTTCATATTATGAACATCATCAAAAGGAGTCTATCCGATGCGGTGGCCGGGGGTATTATAGATGAGGGATTAAGGGAGTATTTGATGGTAATATCTCCCATCACTCCAGTTATATATATACTGCCTAAGGTCCACAAAAGTCTTGTGGACCCCCCCGGCCGCCCCATCGTCTCGGGTACTGACTCCAGCAGAATTGCTATTTTCCTTGACAGGACACTCAGAGATTTTTCGATAGCCGGAAATCATATATTAAAGACACAAGTGACTTTTTGCAACAACCGAGGGCAGTTGATGTCAGTAATTTGCAGGCTGTCACTCTCGTGTCTTTTGATGTTGTTTCTTTATACACGTCAATAGGGCACGAGAAGGGCATTGCTGCAGTTAATAAATATTTGGATGATTCGCCTATAACGCAGAATGCAAAATGTTTTATAAATACCTTGCTGAGATTAATCCTTGAGAATAATTATTTTCTGTTCCAAGATACCTTTATTAATCAAAAGCGTGGCGTTGCGATGGGGTCCAATGTGGCCCTAACGTACGCAAATATCTATATGCGTCACATGGAGGAGGACTTTATCTATGTATCCCACCACTTTGAACATGTTATTAGGTGGTGGCGATACATAGATTACATCTTCCTCCTGTGGTCTGGTACAGAATCACAATTGAGTGAATTTCATACATACCTCAATGGTATTGACCTCTGATCTTCAATATACAGTATCCCATTCTAAAACACAACTTGTCATTCTTGGATACTAATGTCAAACTGGTTGATGGTTCAATTAGTACAGGCTTGTATGTTAAGTCAACAGACAGGAATACGATTTTACGGTATGAAAGTAACCATCCTCGTAGCTTAGTCAAACATCTCCCTGCATTCACAATTCCTACGTACGAAACGTATTGTATCGGACCAGACTGAGCTAGTGACCACACTAGAAATGAGGGCAGGTAAATTTAGGGAACGGGGTTATCCCCGTAGATTGTTAGATGAACAAAAGAGTAAAATCTTACATACCAATACAGAAACGATACCAACTACCCCTCAAAAAACTCATAGGATACCATTCATGTCCACATACTCTGATTGTAGTATGGAGATAGGACGTATCCTTAAAGATAACTGGAGTATCTTAAGTAGGTCCATTAAAGATGTGCCGGAGTTCAAACTTCCTCCCCTTCTATCATACCGTAAAAATAAAAACATCAAAAATCATTTAGTTAGAGCGGATGTAGGCCCCCAAAAAATCAGTGTACAGCGAACATTGACGCACTTGGGACTTGGGTGTTATTCGTGCCTCAACTGCGTCATTTGTCGCTACATCTGTAAATCTAGGTCCTTTATACATCCATCTACAAATAAAGAATATCCCATTAAATTTCTTCTCAACTGTTCTTCATCATATGTAATTTATGTGCTTGCCTGCCCTTGCAACCTAATATATATTGGTGAAACATACACAGAATTGAAATTGAGGTTGAATAATCATGAATCATGAGGTTGACTAAACTCAATAAGGAAAAAACGCACTGATTTACTAGTTTCCAGGCATTTTAGATCCCTTGAGCATTCTGAACGGGATCTAAGATGCTGGATCATTGACCAGGTTGCACTTCCTATAAGAGGCGGTGATCGCCTAACAATCCTGAAGAAAAGAAAATTACGTTGGATATATGATCTGGATAGCTTGCACCCTAGAGGCCTTAATGTGGAGTTTAGGTGAGAGCCACTGAATCTGTGGCTCACTCTGGTTTCCTCTGCATATGTGTAGTGTACCTCTCTCACACTTGTATAATAGTGCAGGAGAATTGTGAAAGAACAATGCGTAGCTGTAATATAATATAAATTTAGAAACTAAAGCATGTATTTCTTTTTGCCTTTTAGAAATTTTAATCTCCACAACACTGGATGCGGATACTTGAACTTTGATCTTATCTTTTGGAAGCGATACGGCCTGGTGCCGACATCAGCGTTCTCTCTTTTATGCACCACTCCAGACATGTAACTGTTTCCTAGTGTGATGCTGTTTGTGTAAAGTTGAGGGATAATCCCTCTATGACTGCATTGTTGCCAGTAATTGGGCTGTGGCTGTCGGCGGGGTTCATGGAGGTGTCCCCCTCTTACATTCGCGGCCCCATGGTCTGGTGTCCCTCCCGACAGGATGGGATCCCGGTTCAGATGCTGGCGTATGTAGGAGATCCCTACTGCGGTCATATATTTCGTTCAGCAAACTCTCTGTTCAGCCAACATTTATGTAATGAATATGAACTGATCCATAGGGCATGTTTCCCTTAAGTAAAATGGCGATTTTAGGTTGGCTTTACAGAACGCATGCGCACGACCTTTGCACTGTGACTCATACGATGATGCTAGTCTGGACATGCGCAATGAAGAGATGGAGACGCTCAATGAACGCGATGGTATATGCGGGCCCCATGGCTACCTAAGGTCAAACTTGTATGATCCCTATTCATCACATTATCACTTTTCTAACTGTGATTCTAATCGAAACAAAGTTTTGTATATGTTCTATTCTACACAAAGGGATATTATCTCGAAGTTGTAGATCGTACGGCACTGGTCACTTTATGCACATGCACTTTATTCATTTACTTGTATCAGATGTATGTAATCTAATTTGATTGTAACCATACCTTGATTGGTTGGACACTTTTTGAAATGCCTTTATATGTCTACACTTTCACTGTCTCTATGCTTGAGGAAGGCTCGTGTGAGCCAAAACGTCGCAAGATTTGCCACATTATGGGTGAATAAAATCTTTTGTTTTCACCACTATTCCGGAGTGCAGTCCTACATCTTCTGTCTATATATATATATATATATATATATATATATATATATAGTATCCAAAGAACGAGGCAGCACTCCAGATAAAGTGAAAAAAGTGGATCCTTTATTCCCCTCTGTGCAACGTTTCAACCGTCTCGATGCAGTCTTTCTCAAGCATGAAACCTGGTGTCATACATGGGTCTTTATACCCACAATACATAGCAAACAATAAAAATAGCAATTATTCAATACTGGGTGTAAAAACGTGAATAATACAGTATATAATATATCAAAACAAACATGATTTGTATAACCTGATAGTTTACATAACATGATGCTCTATACAGTGCAATACAGTGTACATACACATATTAACCACTTCAGCCCCGCTAGCTGAAACCCCCTTCATGACCAAAGCACTTTTTACACTTCGGCACTACACTCCTTTCACCGTTTATCGCTCGGTCATGCAACTTACACCCCAAATGAATTTTACCTCCTTTTCTTCTCACTAATAGAGCTTTTATTTGGTGGTATTTTATTGCTGTTGACATTTTAACTTTTTTTGTTATTAATCAAAATGTAACGATTTTTTTGCAAAAAAATGTCATTTTTCACTTTCAGCTGTAAAATTTTGCAAAAAAAACAACATCCATATATAAATTTTTCACCAAATTTATTGTTCTACATGTCTTCGATAAAAAAAAAATGTTTGGGCAAAAAAAAAAATGGTTTGGGTAAAAGTTATAGCGTTTACACACTATGGTACAAAAATGTGAATTTCCGCTTTTTGAAACAGCTCTGATTTTCTGAGCACCTGTCATGATTCCTGAGGTTCTACAATGCCCAAACAGTAGAAAAACCCCACAAATGACCCCATTTCGGAAAGTAGACACCCTAAGGTATTCGCTGATGGGCATAGTGAGTTCATAGAACTTTTTATTTTTTGTCACAAGTTAGCGGAAAATGATGATGATTTTTATTTATTTATTTTTTCTTACAAAGTCTCATATTCCACTAACTTGCGACAAAAAATAAAAAATTCTAGGAACTCACCATGCCCCTCACAGAATACCTTGGGGTGTCTTCTTTCCAAAATGGCGTCACTTGTGGGGTAGTTATACTGTCCTGGCAATTTAGGGGCCCAAATGTGTGAGAAGAACTTTGCAATCAAAATGTGTAAAAAATGACCGGTGAAATCCGAAAGGTGCACTTTGGAATATGTGCCCCTTTGCCCACCTTGGCAGCAAAAAAGTGTCACACATCTGGTATCGCCGTACTCAGGAGAAGTTGGGGAATGTGTTTTGGGGTGTCATTTTACATATACCCATGCTGGGTGAGAGAAATATATTGGCAAAAGACAACTTTTCCCATTTTTTTATACAAAGTTGGCATTTGACCAAGATATTTTTCTCACTCAGCATGGGTATATGTAAAATGACACCCCAAAACACATTCCCCAACTTCACCTGAGTACGGCGATACCAGATGTGTGACACTTTTTTGCTGCCAAGGTGGGCAAAGGGGCACATATTCCAAAGTGCACCTTTCGGATTTTGCAGGCCATTTTTTACACATTTTGATTGCAAGGTACTTCTCACATATTTGGGCCCCTAAATTGCCAGGGCAGTATAACTACGCCACAAGTGACCCCATTTTGGAAAGAAGACAACCCAAGGTATTCCGTGAGGGGCACGGCGAGTTCCTAGAATTTTTTTTTTTGGTCACAAGTTAGCGGAAAATGATGATTTATTTTTTTTTCTCTTTTTTCCTTACAAAGTCTCATATTCCACTAACTTGCGACAAAAAATAAAAAATTCTAGGAACTCACCATGCCCCTCACGGAATACCTTGGGGTGTCTTCTTTCCAAAATGGGGTCACTTGTGGCGTAGTTATACTGCCCTGGCAATTTAGGGGCCCATATGTGTGAGAAGTACTTTGCAATCAAAATCTGTAAAAAATGACCGGTGAAATCCGAAAGGTGCACTTTGGAATATGTGCCCCTTTGCCCACCTTGGCATCAAAAAAGTGTCACACATCTGGTATCTCCGTACTCAGGAGAAGTTGGGGAATGTGTTTTGTGGTGTCATTTTACATATACCCATGCTGGGTGAGAGAAATATCTTGGCAAAAGACAACTTTTCCCATTTATTTATACAAAGTTGGCATTTGACCAAGATATTTTTTTCACCCAGCATGGGTATATGTAAAATGACACCCCAAAACACATTCCCCAACTTCTCCTGAGTACGGCAATACCAGATGTGTCACACTTTTTTGCTGCCAAGGTGGGCAAAGGGGCACATATTCCAAAGTGCACCTTTCGGGTTTCGCAGGCCATTTTTTACACATTTTGATTGCAAGGTACTTCTCACACATTTGGGCCCCTAAATTGCCAGGGCAGTATAACTACGCCACAATTGACCCCATTTTGGAAAGAAGACACCCCAAGGTATTCCGTGAGGGGCACTGCGAGTTCCTAGAATTTTTTTTTTTTTGTCACAAGTTAGCGGAATATTATGATTTTTTTTTTCTCTTTTTTCCTTACAAAGTCTCATATTCCACTAACTTGCGACAAAAAATAAAAAATTCTAGGAACTCGCCATGCCCCTCACGGAATACCTTGGGGTGTCTTCTTTCCAAAATGGAGTCACTTGTGGGGTAGTTATACTGCCCTGGCAATTTAGGGGCCCAAATGTGTGAGAAGTACTTTGCAATCAAAATGTGTAAAAAATGACCTGCGAAATCCGAAAGGTGCACTTTGGAATATGTGCCCCTTTGCCCACCTTGGCAGCAAAAAAGTGTCACACATGTGGTATCGCCATACTCAGGAGAAGTTGGGGAATGTGTTTTGAGGTGTCATTTTACATATACCCATGCTGGGTGAGAGAAATATCCTGGCAAAAGACAACTTTTCCAATTTTTTTATACAAAGTTGGCATTTGATCAAGATGTTTATCTCACCTAGCATGGGTATATGTAAAATGACACCCCAAAACACATTCCCCAACTTCTCCTGAGTACGGCGATACCAGATGTGTCACACTTTTTTGCAGCCTAGATGCGCAAAGGTGCCCAAATTCCTTTTAGGAGGGCATTTTTAGACATTTGGATCCCAGACTTCTTCTCACGCTTTAGGGCCCCTAAAAAGCCAGGGCAGTATAAATACCCCACAAGTGACCCCACTTTGGAAAGAAGACACCCCAAGGTATCCAATGAGGGGACTGGCAAGTTTATAGAATTTTTTTTTTTTTTGCATAAGTTAGCGGAAATTGATTTTTTTTTGTTTTTTCTCACAAAGTCTCACTTTCCGCTAACTTAGGACAAAAATTTAAATCTTTCATGGACTCAATATGCCCCTCAGCGAATACCTTGGGGTGTCTTCTTTCCAAAATGGGGTCAGTTGTGGGGTGTTTGTACTGCCCTGGCATTTGAGGGTCTCCGCAATCATTACATGTATGGCCAGCATTAGGAGTTTCTGCTATTCTCCTTATATTGAGCATACAGGTAATGAGATTTTTTTTTTCCGTTCAGCCTCTGGGCTGAAAGAAAAAAATGAACGGCACAGATTTCATCATTCGCATCGATCAATGTGGATGAAAAAATCTCTGCCAAAAAAAAAAAAATGGAGGGGAAAGGCGTCTGCCAGGACATAGGAGCTCCGCCCTACATCCATACCCACTTAGCTCGTATGCCCTGGCAAACCAGATTTCTCCATTCACATCAATCGATGTGGATGAATAAATCATTGCCGGGATTTTTTTTTTTTTATATATATATACAAAGTGTTTGCCAAAGCATAGGAACGCCGCCTCCTCCTCAGCTCGTATGCCTCGGCAAACGTATCTGTTACTGCAGAGGAGAAAATCTCGTCTTGCAGCGCCGCATACACCGACTTGCGTGTAATCTGACAGCAGCGCAATGCTTCTGTCAGAATGCACATCAGTGCTGCAGCTAATCGATCGGTTGGTCCACCTGGAAGGTAAAAAAAAAAAAAAAAAAAAAACCAGGCCGCAACGCAATAATTTTATTAACTTTGCAACAGAACATATAAACTTTAACTTTTTTAACTGAACATTAACTTTTGCTTACTGGTGTTTTTTTTTTTTTTTTTTTTTACCTTTATAGAACAAACCTCTCCTTCCCCATGGGTCAATGTGCAAAGCGCAAATCGCCCAAAGATGTGGCGAAGTGCGTTATGCACTTTGTCCCATGTGAAAGGAGACGTTTGCAGCAGCTGTGAGTGAATGGGCCCTAATAGCCCTGTATAGCCCTGTGTGCCTGTCCTGGTGAGATGATGCCTATGCTAATAGTGTACCTGTGAGTGGTACTTCCGGAAACACTCTCCAAAGCATAGGGCAGGGTGGTCAGGACAGTCAGGACAGAAATAGCGGGTGTCACGCCTTATTCCACTCCTGCTACAGACACGACATCTTTTTCGGGGTGACTGTTGGGTTGAGGTACCAGGAACGACATTGGGGAAATGTCGCTCGTGTAGACGGCTAACTACACTGGTGGATGGGGCCATGGAACCTCCTGGGTACAGGAGGTTCTCGATGATCTCTTCCTGAAATTTGAGGAAGGATCCAGTTCTCCCAGCCTTACTGTAGAGAACAAAACTATTGTACAGAGCCAATTGAATTAAATATACAACACCTTCTTATACCAGCGTCTGGTTCTGCGGGAAACTAAATACGGAGACAACATCTGGTCATTGAAGTACACCCCTCCCATGTGAAGGTTAAAGGTTATAGTCGTGGACTGAGAGGGGCTTTTCAATGACACGGGTTGCTCGCTCAATTTGTATTGTCGTGTCTGCGTGAATGGAGGAGAGCATGTAAACGTCATGCTTGTCTCTCCATTTCACCGCGAGCAGTTCTTCGTTACACAGTGCGGCCCTCTGCCCCCTTGCAAGACGGGTGGTAACGAGCCGTTGGGGGAAGCCCGCGTGACTAGTTCGCGCGGTACCACAGGCGCCAATCCGTTCTAGAAACAAATGCCTAAAGAGGGCCACACTTGTGTAAAAATTGTCCACATAAAGATGGTACCCCTTGCCGAATAAGGGTGACACCAAGTCCCAAACTGTCTTCCCACTGCTCCCCAGGTAGTCAGGGCAACCGACCGGCTCCAGGGTCTGATCTTTTCCCTCATAGATCCGAAATTTGTGGGTATAGCCTGTGGCCCTTTCACAGAGCTTATACAATTTGACCCCATACCGGGCGCGCTTGCTTGGGATGTATTGTTTGAAGCCAAGGCGCCCGGTAAAATGTATCAGGGACTCGTCTACGCAGATGTTTTTCTCTGGGGTATACAAATCTGCAAATTTCTGGTTGAAATGGTCTATGAGGGGCCGAATTTTGTGGAGCCGGTCAAAAGCAGGGTGGCCCCTGGGACGGGAGGCGGTGTTGTCACTAAAGTGCAGGAAACGCAGGATGGCCTCAAAACGTGCCCTGGACATAGCAGCAGAGAACATGGGCATGTGATGAATCGGGTTCGTGGCCCATGTTGAGGAGGAGGCCCAGAAAAGTTTTAATTTTGGAAACTTGGACTGGTTTCCACCGGAAAGGCTGGGCATAAAAGCTTCCCGGGTTAGCGGTGATAAATTGTGTGGCATACCTGTTTGTTTCGGCCACAACTATGTCTAAGAGCTCCGCAGTCAAGAACAGCTCAAAAAATCCCAGGGCCGAACCGATCTGAGCTGTCTCAACCCGAACTCCAGACTGGGCAATGAAAGGGAAAACTACAGGTGCGGCTGAAGTTGGGGACTGCCAATCAGGGTTTGCCAGCACCTCTGGGATTCTAGGGGCTCTACGGGCACGTCTTTGCGGTGGCTGCGACGGGGTCACTACTGCACGTGCCACCGTACCAGCTTCAACTGCCCTTCTGGTGCTCGCTACTTCACCAGGTTGTACGGCAGTGCTGGTACTAGGTCCAGGGAGGGCTGGGCTGCTGGTGTATGCCTCACCACGTAATCCGACAGCACCAGCCCCACTCTGCTGCTCTTGAAGCGGATCCTGCGCAACCTGTGATCTAGCGACACGGGGCCGGGTACGCCTGGTGGTATCAGGGACCTCAGCCTCCTCGTCCGAACTTTGGGTCAGAGAGCCACTGCTTTCTACAGGTTCGTATTCTGACCCGCTGGATTCATCAGATGAGGGTTCCCACTCCTCATCCGACTGGGTCAGAAGCCTGTAGGCCTCTTCAGAGGAATACCCCCTGTTTGACATTTTGGGCAACTAAATTTAGGGGTATTTCCTGAGACTACTCAAGAAAAAAAAAGCAAGCCTGTCTTACAAAGGGGAGGCTAGCGAAGTACCGGAGGCCGCTGCGGTTGATAAAAAATATCAAAACTGATTTTTTTATCGCCGCAGTGTGTGTAAAGTGATTGCGCAGTGATCAAAAAAAAATTTTTTTTTGTCACTGCGGTGGGGCGGGCGTGAGCGAACGCACGTGTGGGCGACCGATCAGGCCTGATCGGGCAAACACTGCGTTTTGGGTGGAGGGCGAACTAAAGTGACACTAGTACTATTATAGATCTGACCGTGATCAGTTTTGATCACTTCTAGATACTATAAAAGTACAAATGCTGATTAGCGATACGCTAATCAGCGAATAACGGACTGCGGTGCGGTGGGCTGGGCGCTAACTGGTCGCTAACTACCTAACCAAGGGGCCTAAACTATACCTAAAACCTAACGGTCAATACCAGTGAAAAAAAAAAGTGACAGTTTACACTGATCACTTTTTTCCTTTCACTAGTGATTGACAGGGGCGATCAAAGGGGTGATCAAAGGATTAATTAGGGTTCAGGGGGGTGATCTGGGGCTAGTATGTGTAGTGTTGGTGTACTCACTGTGAAGCCTGCTCCTCTGCTGGATCCAACCGACGAAAAGAACCAGCAGAGGAGCAGGCAGCCATATATCAGATCATATTTACTAATATGATCTGATATCTGGCCTTTGATTGTTTTTTTTTAAAAATCGCCAGCCTGCCAGCCGCGATCATTGGCTGACAGGCTGGTGACCCGACCCCCCTCTATGAAATACCGGCGCGAACTGCGCATGCGCGCGCGCATATTCGCGTCATCTCGCGCCTCGCGAGATGACGCGCATATGCGTGACTGTGCGCAGCGCTGCCGCCTCCGGACCGCACATCTGCGTTAGGCGGTCCGGAGGCGGTTAATCATAGTGGTAACATAACCGTGAGTTAATTGACCATAGTCAAGTTCATTAACATAACATCATATCACCTGTGTGTATAAAAAGGAGTGAATAATTCAGTGAAATTAAAAACTCAAACGGCGGCGCATGGACAGGAGCGCCAAAGTCCGCGTCCTCCCCGCTGAACCATGCATGCCCAGAGTCCCCATCACGTCACAAGTGCAACACCCTCGAGAGTGGAGCCCAGCATCGTCGCCATGGAGACGTGAACCACATGACCAGCGCGATCGTCACGTGACCCCTCAAGAGGATATGCCGGGTGGAGCCACGCTCATATAGCTGGACCTACGTCGCCAGGCAACGATGTAAACATTGCTGTCACGGCAACCGCAAGCCCAGGAATGTGCGCAGAGGCCCAACCCAAATAAAGGACAGACACGGACAATAGGGGACAGGGATCAGCCGGGGGAAGGGGGAGAAATACTGACGAAGGGAGACACATCGGGCACAACATAGAAGCAAATAAAACAGGTAAAAGGAAACCAATGGATTCCCCACCAGGTCACTGTATATATACTCTAAAGATATGGGTGAATTGTGTTTATTAGAGTATGTCAGCACTAAGAAGAACACCTTCAAGATCCGTGCCATACTCAATTATAGGACAATAGGACGGGGACCAAAGGGTCCCGCCGCTCTCACGGCAGAGCCCCCAGGTCCATTGAGGGTGTGGGACCACAGACACGTCCATGCCTCCAGACACAAACCCAACGACCGACCCCTAAGTCTGTAGAAAAATAACAAGAGAAAAAACACCACTCCAAACAGACACAAGGTTGTATAAGCAATAAGACAGTAAAAACTGTACATCTATCTGAAACAAATAAGTTACATAATTGATGACACCAATAACAAATTCACATACACCAGGGCATAACAGGGCGAGGAACCTGAGGGACAGCAAGCAGCCCCATCCTATACTACACTCCACTTAAAATCGACATTGAGACCATGAGGTCTCAGTGTGTTGGGACGATGGATCCATCTCAGCTCCCGTTGCTTGAGAGCCAATGTCCTGTCTCCTCCCCTTCTAGACAGAGCGATATGGTCCAATAACATGAATTTTATAACCTTCTCCTTATGGTTGGCCTCAACAAAGTGTTTAGGAACGGGCAGATCTTTTTTTTTTTGTCTAATGGAGAACCGGTGATTGTTCAAATGTGCCTTCATGTCACAAGTGGTCTCCCCGACATATAGGAGACCACAAGGACAGGAGAGCACGTAAATCACAAAGGAGCTGTTACATGTCAAGAAATGACCAATCTCATATTGGGTCCCCGTAATAGGATTAGTGAACCTATCACCCTTGGTCATGTAAGCGCAATTAACGCAACCAAGGCAGGGATAGGAACCCCTCCTACGAGAGCCAACATGAGTTTGTACCAAAGTCTTGGTAGGAATATCAGCATGAACCAACTTATCCCGGAAATTGGCTGAACGCCTATAAGAAAGCAAAGGCGGCACAGTCAGAGCCGTGATATTGGAGAAATTGCTCTTAAGTATTGACCAATGTTTTCGGACAATGCGGGCAATTTGGGCACTTTGTTCCGAATATGTGAATATAAAAGGGATCCTATCCACTTTGTTATGTTTATAATCTGATGGTACCCGTTGTGGCTCTCTCACCCTGGTAAGGTGTTTATCAATCACCCGAGTAGGATAGCCACGTTCCCTAAACTTGTGTGCCATCTGTAAAAAGCGGGTCGGGAGTAAATCAGGATCTTGTACCACCCTCTTAACCCTGAGTAGTTGACTGTATGGTACAGAATTGATAATAGATCTCGGATGACAACTGCTGTAATGCAGTAACGTATTGCAATCCATGGGCTTGGTAAAGATGTCAGTAGATAATTGATCACCCACTATGGTGACAGTGGTGTCAAGAAATTGGACCTGGGTGGTCGAGTGCACAAGAGTAAAGCGGATGTCCGGGTCCATGCAATTCAAATAATCATGAAAGCTCTCAAGCGAAATAGAGTCACAATGCCAGATGAGGAAGACGTCATCTATGTATCGCCACCACCCCAGAACTTTGCTGAAGTGGTGGGACACATAGACAAGGACCTCCTCGAGGGCCGCCATGAAGACATTGGCATAAGTGGGTGCCACATTAGACCCCATGGCGGTCCCTCGTAACTGGAGATAGAAACTATCCAAAAACAAAAAATAATTATCTCTCAAAACCAAATCCAGAAGTTGGATAATAAAATCCTGACAAGGTAGAGAATAATTGCTGCCAGATAGTTGTCTCTGGACTGCAGCCACCCCCCTATCATGGTCAATGGAGGTGTACAGACTCGTGACATCAAAAGATGCCAAGAGACAACCATCTGGCAGCACAATGTCAGAGATCTTATCCAAAAAATCACCAGTGTCCCTGATGTAGGACCTGGCGCTGATCGCATGGTGTCGAAGTAGTCGATCTAAAAAAATTTAGATATTAGAGAAAATGGATCCCGTGCCCTGGCGCTGATCGCATGGTGTCGAAGTAGTCGATCGAAAAAAATTTAGATATTAGAGAAAATGGATCCCGTGCCCGCAACAAAAATCCATAAATCGCTGATGGACCCGCCAGGTCGCCCCATTGTTGCGGGCACGGGATCCATTTTCTCTAATATCTAATTTTTTTTAGATCGACTACTTCGACACCATGCGATCAGCGAATTTTGGGGTGTCCGTGACACGGACCCGAACCCGGACATTTTCGTAACAGTCCGGGTTCGGGTTCGGTGTTCGTCGCTTTCTTGGCGCTTTTTGAAAGGCTGCAAAGCAGCCAATCAACAAGCGTCATACTACTTGCCCCAAGAGGCCGTCACAACCATGCCTATTATTGGCATGGCTGTGATTGGCCAGAGCACCGTGTGACCCAGCCTCTATTTAAGCTGGAGTCACATAGCGCCGCCCGTCACTCTGCTCTGATTAGCGTAGGGAGAGGTTGCAGCTGCGACAGTAGGGCGAGATTAGGCTGATTAACTCCTCCAAAAGACTCCATCCAGTGATCGATCTGCAGCTGTGGATGATTGAACTGCTGCTATTGAATTGCTCACTGTTTTTAGGCTGCCCAGAGCGTTTTTCAGTCACTCTTTTCTGGGGTGATCGGCGGCCATTATGTGTCTTGTGTTGCGCCAGCACAAGCTGCCACCAAGTGCATTTAACCCTCAATGGTGTGGTTGTTTTTTGGCTAAAGCCTACATCAGGGTCAAGCTGTTACACCAAGTGCATTTAACCAGCAACAGTCTGATTATTTTTTGGCCATATACTACAACAGGGGCAAGCTGCGTCTGTCACCAAGTGCATTTAACCCTCAATGGTGTGGTTGTTTTTTGGCTAAATCCTACATCAGGGTGAAGCTGTCACACCAAGTGCATTTAACCAGCAATAGTCTGTTTATTTTTTGGCCATATACTACATCAGGGGCAAGCTGCACCTGTCAACAAGTGCATTTAACCCTCAGTAGTGTGGTTGGTCAAGCTGTTACACCAAGTGCATTTAACCAGCAATAGTCTGTATATTTTTTGGCCAAATACTACATCAGGGGCAAGCAGCACCTGTCACCAAGTGCATTTAACCCTCAGTAGTGTGGTTGGTCAAGCTGTCACACCAAGTGCATTTAACCAGCAATAGTCTGTATATTTTTTGGCCAAATACTACATAAGGGGCAAGCGGCACCTGTCACCAAGTGCATTTAACCCTCAGTAGTGTGGTTGGTCAAGCTGTCACACCAAGTGCATTTAACCAGCAATAGTCTTTATTTTTTGGCCATATACTACATCAGGGGCAAGCTGCGTCTGTCACCAAGTGCATTTAACCCTCAGTAGTGTGGTTGGTCAAGCTGTCACACCAAGTGCATTTAACCAGCAATAGTGTGGTTATTTTTTGGCCATATACTACATCAGGGGCAAGCTGCGCCTGTCACCAAGTGCATTTAACCCTCAGTAGTGTGGTTGGTCAAGCTGTCACACCAAGTGCATTTAACCAGCAATAGTGTGGTTATTTTTTGGCCATATCCCAGTCTAATTCTGTCAGTAAACGTATACCTGTCACCCAGCGCCTAAATACTAGGCCTCAAGTTTATATCCAGCTAAATCTGTCGTTACTGGTGTGGCTGGTCAAGTTATTTAGTGTCCGTCAAAGCACAGTTTTTGTTCTGGGTTGAAATACAATTCCCAATTTAGCAATTTCCTAAATTAGTGGTTTCTGCTGTATCAGAGCTATTTTAAATCTATCCCTAAAAGGGAATATAATATTCAAGGTGCACATAGGGTCATTCTGAATAACTTCACACACATGCTACTGTGCATTTCCAAGTCTAATTCTGTCAGTAAATCTATACCTGTCACCCAGCGCCTAAATACTAGGCCTCAAATTTATATCCAGCTAAATCTGTCGATACTGCTGTACTGTTGTGGCTGGGCAAGTTATTTAGTGTCCGTCAAAGCACATTTTTTGTTCTGGGTTGAAATACAATTCCCAATTTAGCAATTTCCTAATTTAGTGGTTTCTGCTGTATCAGGCCTACTTTAAATCTATCCCTAAAAGGGTATATCAGAATTAAGGTGCACATAGGGTCATTCTGAATAACTTCACACACACGCTACTTTGCATTTCCAAGTCTAATTCTGTCAGTAAACCTATACCTGTCACCCAGCGCCTAAATACTAGGCCTCAAATTTATATCCAGCTAAATCTGTCATTACTGCTGTACTGTTGTGGCTGGGCAAGTTATTTAGTGTCCGTCAAAGCACATTTTTTGTTCTGGGTTGAAATACAATTCCCAATTTAGCAATTTCCTAATTTAATGGTTTCTGCTGTATCAGAGCTATTTGAAATCTATCCCTAAAAGGGTATATAATATTCAAGGTGCACATAGGGTCATTCTGAATAACATTACACACACGCTACTGTGCATTTCCAAGTCTAATTCTGTCCGTAAAACGTATACCTGTCACCCAGCACCTAAATACTAGGCCTCAAATTCATAGTCAGCTAAATCTGTGGTTACTGCTGTGCCTGTAAAAGTGTAATACGGTACCTAAATAGATAGCCAGATAGTGTTAGGTGTCTGTAAAAAAAGGCCTGAATTTGAATTCAATACATTGGGCCAAATAATATTTTTGTTGTTGTGGTGAACGATAACAATGAGGAAAACATCTAGTAAGGGACGCGGAAGTGGACATGGTCGTGGTGGTGTTAGTGGACCCTCTGGTGCTGGGAGAGGACGTGGCCGTTCTGCCACATCCACACGTCCTAGTGTACCAACTACCTCAGGTCCCAGTAGCCGCCAGAATTTACAGCGATATATGGTGGGGCCCAATGCCATTCTAAGGATGGTAAGACCTGAGCAGGTACAGGCATTAGTCAATTGGGTGGCCGACAGTGGATCCAGCACGTTCACATTGTCTTCTGCAGAAAGCGCACAGATGGCGCCTGAAAACCAACCCCATCAGTCTGTCACATCACCCCCATGCATATCATGGAAACTGTCTGAGCCTCAAGTTATGCAGCAGTCTCTTATGCTGTTTGAAGACTCTGCTGGCAGGGTTTCCCAAGGGCATCCACCTAGACCTTCCCCAGCGGTGGAAGACATAGAATGCACTGACGCACAACCACTTATGTTTCCTGATGATGAGGACATGGGAATACCACCTCAGCAAGTCTCTGATAATGACAAAACACAGGTGCCAACTGCTGCGTCTTTCTGCAGTGTGCGGACTGAACAGGAGGTCAGGGATCTAGACTGGGTGGAATACGATGCAGGGGACGATGAGGTCCTAGACCCCACATGGAATGAAGGTCATGCCACTGACTTTCACAGTTCGGAGGCAGAGGCAGTGGTGAGACCGAGCCAACAGCGTAGCAAAAGAGGGAGCAGTGGGCAAAAGCAGAACACCCGCTGCCAAGAGACTCCGCCTGCTACTGACCGCCGCCATCTGGGACCGAGCACCCCAAAGGCAGCTTCAAGGAGTTCCCTGGCCTGGCACTTCTTCAAACAATGTGCTGACGACAAGACCCGAGTGGTTTGCACGCTGTGCCATCAGAGCATGAAGCGAGGCATTAACGTTCTGAACCTTAGCACAACCTGCATGACCAGGCACCTGCATGCAAAGCATGAACTGCAGTGGAGTAAACACCTTAAAAACAAGGAAGTCACTCAGGCTCCCCCTGCTACCTCTTCTGCTGCTGCCGCCTCGGCCTCTTCTGCTGCTGCCGCCTTGGCCTCTTCTGCTGCTGCCGCCTCGGCCTCTTCCTCCGCCTCTGGAGGAACGTTGGCACCTGCCGCCCAGCAAACAGGGGATGTACCACCAACACCACCACCACCTCCGTCACCAAGCATCTCAACCATGTCACACGGCAGCGTTCAGCTCTCCATCTCACAAACATTTGAGAGAAAGCGTAAATTCCCACCTAGCCACCCTCGATCCCTGGCCCTGAATGCCAGCATTTCTAAACTACTGGCCTATGAAATGCTGTCATTTAGGCTGGTGGACACAGACAGCTTCAAACAGCTCATGTCGCTTGCTGTCCCACAGTATGTTATTCCCAGCCGCCACTACTTCTCCAAGAGAGCCGTGCTTTCCCTGCACAACCAAGTATCCGATAAAATCAAGTGTGCACTGCGCAACGCCATCTGTAGCAAGGTCCACCTAACCACAGATACGTGGACCAGTAAGCACGGCCAGGGACGCTATATCTCCCTAACTGCACACTGGGTAAATGTAGTGGCAGCTGGACCCAGGCGGAGAGCTGTTTAGCGCACGTCCTTCGGCCGCCAAG
Source organism: Bufo gargarizans (assembly GCF_014858855.1). Lineage (NCBI taxonomy): Eukaryota > Metazoa > Chordata > Amphibia > Anura > Bufonidae > Bufo > Bufo gargarizans. The sequence goes on from NC_058084.1 coordinate 275,769,108, forward strand.
GATCGCAGGGCAACATTCTTTGCCTCCTGTTGCCACCTCCTCCTTCTCGGCTTCCTTCTCCTCTTCTTCCACCTGCTCATCTAGTCAGCCACACACCTTCACCACCAACTTCAGCACAGCCCGGGGTAAACGTCAGCAGGCCATTCTGAAACTCATATGTTTGGGGGACAGGCCCCACACCGCACAGGAGTTGTGGCGTGGTATAGAACAACAGACCGACGAGTGGTTGCTGCCGGTGAGCCTCAAGCCCGGCCTGGTGGTGTGCGATAATGGGCGAAATCTCGTTGCAGCTCTGGGACTAGCCGGTTTGACGCACATCCCTTGCCTGGCGCATGTGCTGAATTTGGGGGTGCAGAAGTTCATTCACAACTACCCCGACATGTCAGAGCTGCTGCATAAAGTGCGGGCCGTCTGTTCGCGCTTCCGGCGTTCACATCCTGCCGCTGCTCGCCTGTCTGCGCTACAGCGTAACTTCGGCCTTCCCGCTCACCGCCTCACATGCGACGTGCCCACCAGGTGGAATTCCATCTTGCACATGCTGGACAGACTGTGCGAGCAGCAGCAGGCCATAGTGTCAGCTGCAGCACGCACGGGTCAGTCGCACTGCAGAACAGCACCACTTCACCACCAATGACTGGGCCTCCATGCGAGACCTGTGTGCCCTGTTGCGCTGTTTCGAGTACTCCACCAACATGGCCAGTGGCGATGACGCCGTTATCAGCGTTACAATACCACTTCTATGTCTCCTTGAGAAAACACTTAGGGCGATGATGGAAGAGGAGGTGGCCCAGGAGGAGGAGGAGGAGGAGGAAGAGGGGTCATTTTTAGCACTTTCAGGCCAGTCTCTTCGAAGTGACTCAGAGGGAGGTTTTTGGCAACAGGAGAGGCCAGGTACAAATGTGGCCAGCCAGGGCCCACTACTGGAGGACGAGGAGGACGAGGATGAGGAGGAGGTGGAGGAGGATGAGGATGAAGCATGGTCACAGCGGGGTGGCACCCAACGCAGCTCGGGCCCATCACTGGTGCGTGGCTGGGGGGAAAGGCAGGACAATGACGATACGCCTCCCACAGAGGACAGCTTGTCCTTACCCCTGGGCAGCCTGGCACACATGAGCGACTACATGCTGCAGTGCCTGCGCAACGACAGCAGAGTTGCCCACATTTTAACGTGTGCGGACTACTGGGTTGCCACCCTGCTGGATCCACGCTACAAAGAGAATGTGCCCACCTTACTTCCTGCACTGGAGCGTGATAGGAAGATGCGCAAGTACAAGCGCACGTTGGTAGACGCGCTACTGAGAGCATTCCCAAATGTCACAGGGGAACAAGTGGAAGCCCAAGGCCAAGGCACAGGAGGAGCAAGAGGTCGCCAAGGCAGCTGTGTCATGGCCAGCTCCTCTGAGGGCAGGGTTAGCATGGCAGAGATGTGGAAAAGTTTTGTCAACACGCCACAGCTAACTGCACCACCACCTGATACGAAACGTGTTAGCAGGAGGCAACATTTCACTAACATGGTGGAACAGTACGTGTGCACACCCCTCCACGTACTGACTGATGGTTCGGCCCCATTCAACTTCTGGGTCTCTAAATTGTCCACGTGGCCAGAGCTAGCCTTTTATGCCTTGGAGGTGCTGGCCTGCCCGGCGGCCAGCGTTTTGTCTGAACGTGTATTCAGCACGGCAGGGGGCGTCATTACAGACAAACGCAGCCGCCTGTCTACAGCCAATGTGGACAAGCTGACGTTCATAAAAATGAACCAGGCATGGATCCCACAGGACCTGTCCATCCTTTGTGCAGATTAGACATTAACTACCTCCCCTTAACCATATATTATTGTACTCCAGGGCACTTCCTCATTCAATCCTATTTTTATTTTCATTTTACCATTATATTGCGAGGCTACCCAAAGTTGAATGAACCTCTCCTCTGTCTGGGTGCCGGGGCCTAAATATATGCCAATGGACTGTTCCAATGTTGGGTGACGTGAAGCCTGATTCTCTGCTATGACATGCAGACTAATTCTCTGCTGACATGAAGCCAGATTCTCTGTTACGGGACCTCTCTCCTCTGCCTGGGTGCTGGGCCTAAATATATGCCAATGGACTGTTGCAGTGGTGGCTGACGTGAAGCCTGATTCTCTGCTATGACATGCAGACTGATTCTCTGCTGACATGAAGACAGATTCTCTGTTACGGGACCTCTCTCCTCTGCCTGGGTGCCTGGGCCTAAATATATGCCAATGGACTGTTCCAATGTTGGGTGACGTGAAGCCTGATTCTCTGCTATGACATGCAGACTGATTCTCTGCTGACATGAAGCCAGATTCTCTGTTACGGGACCTCTCTCCTCTGCCTGGGTGCTGGGCCTAAATATCTGACAATGGACTGTTGCAGTGGTGGCTGACGTGAAGCCTGATTCTCTGCTATGACATGCAGACTGATTCTCTGCTGACATGAAGCCAGATCCTCTGTTACGGGACCTCTCTCCTCTGCCTGGGTGCTGGGCCTAAATATATGCCAATAGACGGTTGCAGTGGTGGCTGATGTGAAGCCTGATTCTCTGCTATGACATGCAAACTGATTGTCTGCTGACATGAAGACAGATTCTCTGTTACGGGACCTCTCTTCTCTGCCTGGGTGCCTGGGCCTAAATATATGCCAATGGACTGTTGCAGTGGTGGCTGACGTGAAGCCTGATTCTCTGCTATGACATGCAAACTGATTCTCTGCTGACATGAAGACAGATTCTCTGTTACGAGACCTCTCTCCTCTGCCTGGGTGCCTGGGCCTAAATATATGCCAATGGACTGTTCCAATGTTGGGTGACGTGAAGCCTGATTCTCTGCTATGACATGCAGACTGATTCTCTGCTGACATGAAGACAGATTCTCTGTTACGGGAACTCTCTCCTCTTCCTGGGTGCTGGGCCTAAATATCTGACAATGGACTGTTCCAATGTTGGGTGACGTGAAGCCTGATTCTCTGCTATGACATGCAAACTGATTCTCTGCTGACATGAAGCCAGAGTCTCTGTTACGGGACCTCTCTCCTCTGCCTGGGTGCTGGGCCTAAACATCTGACAATGGACTGTTGCAGTGGTGGCTGACGTGAAGCCTGATTCTCTGCTATGAGATGCAGACTAATTCTCTGCTGACATGAAGACAGATTCTCTGTTACGGGACCTCTCTCCTCTGCCTGTGTGCTGGGCCTAAATATATGCCAATGGACTGTTGCAGTGGTGGCTGACGTGAAGCCTGATTCTCTGCTATGACATGCAGACTGATTCTCTGCTGACATGAAGCCAGATTCTCTGTTACGGGACCTCTCTCCTCTGCCTGGGTGCTGGGCCTAAATATATGCCAATGGACTGTTGCAGTGGTGGCTGATGTGAAGCCTGATTATCTGCTAAGACATGCAGACTGATTCTCTGCTGACATGAAGACAGATTCTCTGTTACGGGACCTCTCTCCTCTGCCTGTGTGTTGGGCCTAAATATCTGACAATGGACTGTTGCAGTGGTGGCTGACGTGTAGCCTGATTCTCTGCTATGACATGCAGACTGATTCTCTGCTGACATGAAGCCAGAGTCTTTGTTACGGGACCTCTTTCCTCTGCCTGGGTGCTGGGCCTAAATATATGACAATGGACTGTTGTACTGGTGGCTGACGTAAAGCCTGATTTTCTGCTATGACATGCAGACTGATTCTCTGCTGACATGAAGCCAGATTCTCTGCTACGGGACCTCTCTCCTCTGCCTGGGTGCCGGGGCCTAAATATCTGAGAATGGACTGTTCCAGTGGTGGGTGACGTGAAGCCAGATTCTCTGCTATGGGACCTCTCTCCAATTGATATTGGTTAATTTTTATTTATTTTATTTTTATTTTTATTCATTTCCCTATCCACATTTGTTTGCATGGGATTTACCTACATGTTGCTGCCTTTTGCAGTCCTCTAGCCCTTTGCTGAGCTGTTTTACAGCCTTTTTAGTGCCGAAAAGTTCGGGTCCCCATTGACTTCAATGGGGTTCGGGATCGGGACGAAGTTCGGATCGGATTCGGATCCCGAACCCGAACATTTCCGGGAAGTTCGGCCGAACTTCTCGAAACCCGAACATCCAGGTGTCCGCTCAACTCTAATAAACACCTTACCAGGGTGAGAGAGCCACAACGGGTATAATCAGATGATAAACATAACAAAGTGGATAGGATCCCTTTTATATCCACGTATTCGGAACAAAGTGCCCAAATTGCCCGCATTGTCCGAAAACATTGGTCAATACTTAAGAGCAATTTCTCCAATATCACGGCTCTGACTGTGCCGCCTTTGCTTTCTTATAGGCGTTCAGCCAATTTCCGAGATAAGTTGGTCCAGGCTGATATTCCTACCAAGACTTTAGTACAAACTCATGTTGGCTCTCGTAGGAGGGGTTCCTATCCCTGCCTTGGTTGCATTAATTGCGCTTACATGACCAAGGGTGATAGGTTCACTCATCCTATTACGGGAACCCAATATGAGATTGGTCATTTCTTGACATGTAACAGCTCCTTTGTGATTTGCGTGCTCTCCTGTCCTTGTGGTCTCCTATATGTCGGGGAGACCACTTGTGACATGAAGGCACATTTGAACAATCGCCGGTTCTCCATTAGACAAAAAAGAAATGATCTGCCCGTTCCTAAACACTTTGTTGAGGCCAACCATAAGGAGAAGGATTAAAATTTCATGTTATTGGACCATATCGCTCTGTCTAGAAGGGGAGGAGACAGGACATTGGCTCTCAAGCAACGAGAGCTGAGATGGATCCATCGTCTCAACACACCTCATGGTCTCAATGTCGATTTCAAGTGGAGTGTAGTATAGGATGGGGCTGCTTGCTGTCCTCGGGTTCCTCGCCCTGTTATGCCCTGGTGTATGTGAATTTTTTATTGGTGTCATCAATTATGTAACTTATTTGTTTCAGATAGATGTACAGTTTTTACTGTCTTATTGCTTATACAATCTTGTTTCTCTTTCTCTAGATTATTGGTGCTCCATGGGCGGTGTGCATGGACGGTGTGCCTCTTCTGCGTCTTCGTGTTGGGATTATGGTGATGGGGGAGATCCTCGGGGCGCATCTACACTGTCTGCGATATACAATATGTGGGTCTACTGTAGTTATACTGTGTGTTTGGAGTGGTGGTTTTTCTCTTGGTATTTTTCTACAGACTTAGGGGTTGGTCGTTGGGTTTGGGTCTGGAGGCATGGACGTGTCTATGGTCCCACACCCTCAATGGACCTGGGGGCTCTGCCGTCCTATTGTCCTATAATTGAGTATGGCACGGATCTTGAAGGTGTTCTTCTTAGTGCTGACATACTCTAATAAACCACATTCACCCATATCTTTAGAGTATATATACAGTGACCTGGTGGGGAATCCATTGGTTTCCTTTTACCTGTTTTATTTACTTCTCGATGTGTCTCCCTTCGTCAGTATTTCTCCCCCTTCCCTTGATGATCCCTGTCCCCTATTGTCTGTGTCTGTCCTTTATTTGGGTTGGGCCTCTGCGCTCGTTCCTGGGCTTGTGGTTGCCGTGACAGCAATGTTTACATCGTTGCCTGGCGACGTAGGTCCAGCTATATGAGCGTAGCTCCACCCAGCTTATCCTCTTGACGGATCACGTGACGATCACGCTGGTCATGTGGTTCACGTCTCCATGGCGACGACGCTGGGCTCCGCTCTCGAGGGTGTTGCTCTTGTGACGTGACGGGGACTCTGGGCATGCGTGGTTCAGCGGGGAGGACGCGGACTTTGGCACTCCTGTCTATGCGTCGCTGTGTGAGTTTTTAATTTCCTGAATTATTCACTCCTTTTTATACACACAGCTGATATGATGTTATGTTAATGAATTGACTATGGTCAATTAACTCACGGTTATGTTACCACTATGATTAATATGTGTATGTACACTGTATTGCACTGTATAGAGCATCATGTTATGTAAACTATCAGGTTATACAAATCATGTTGGTTTTGATTTATTATATACTGTATTATTCACGTTTTTACACCCAGTATTGAATAATTGCTATTTTTATTGTTTGCTATGTATTGTGGGTATAAAGACCCATGTATGACACCATGTTACATGCTTGAGAAAGACCGCATCGAGACGGTTGAAACGTTGCACAGAGGGGAATAAAGGATCCACTTTTTTCACTTTATCTGGAGTGCTGCCTCGTTCTTTGGATACTATACTCATTTATAGCCATTTGAGCCTGCGGCTGAGAGGACTTGCAGCCGCAATTGTTGGTCTTGTGCTGCTGTGATTCTTTTTTAGTTTATATATATATATATATATATATATAATATATATATATATATATATATATATAATTATATAGGCCCAATAGGTATATATATATATATATATATATAGATTTATATATATATATATATATATATATATATATATATATATACAGAGAGAGCGAGAGAGATATGCATATATTCCCCTGTAATTTATATGCATGTTTATATGCTTAAATCCTCCTGCAGACACATGCCTGCAGTGGGGAGATGCTGACTGGAAAACTGGACAAATGTGACCAGTTGCAGGCACATCAAAAGACAGAGGATCAAAGAGATCATCTGCCTTTTGCTAAACACCTCCGGCAGGGCGTGCACGCCTGAAGTGCAGGCTGCTTGGGAGTGAGCGCCGCCAGACTTAAATAGTCCATTGGCAGAGCACTCATCAGTTGAGCCCAGCAACTCCCTCTAAGAAGCCAGAATGTACCCCAGGATGATGAGCAAGCGAGAATTAACCCCTGGAAAACTAGCATACAAGCAAGGCTCTTCCCATAGGAATGAGCATTAACCTCTGGAGAATACTTGGATGGCTGAGTAACCCTTTCCCTACCCCCTAGACCAATGAGCATTAACCAAACAAGCTTGAAATACTGCATTAATATTCTGGGTTTAAAAAAAAAACACACCAATTTTTGGCAATACACTACATCTGGGGCCTTTGCTGCATTTGTCAGTGTGAAATACAAGCGTTAGATACTGTTGTGATATTCTGTTATTAAAAAAACACCCATTTTAGGCAAAATACTAAATTTGCGGCCTTTGCTGCATCTGTTAGTGTGAAATACAAGCGTTAGATACTGATGTTATATTCTGTTATAAAAAAAAAACACCCATTTTGGGCAAAATGCTAAATTTGTGGCATTTGCTGCATCTGTCAGTGTGAAATACAAGCTTGAAATACTGCAATAATATTCTGGGTTTAAATAAACACCCATTTTTGGCAATACCCTACATCTGGGGCCTTTCATGCATTTGTCAGTGTGAAATACAAGCTTGAAATACTGCAATAATATTCTGGGTTAAAAAAAAAAAAACAGCAATTTTTGGCAATACCCTACATCTGGGGCCTTTGCTGCATTTGTCAGAGTGAAATACAAGCGTTAGATACTGCTGTTATATTCTGTTATTAAAAAAACACCCATTTTGGTCAAAATACTAAATTTGCGGCCTTTGCTGCGTCTGTCTGTGTAAAATACAAGCTTGAAATGCTGCAATAATATTCTGTTATAAAGAAAAAACACCCATTTTTTGCTAAATACTAAATTTACGGCTTTTGCTGCATCTGTCAGTGTGAAAAACAAGCCGTAGATACTGCTGTTATATTCTGTTATAAAAAAAACCACCCATTTTGGGCAAAATACTAAATTTGCGGCCTTTGCTGCATCTGTCAGTGTAAAATACAAGCTTGAAATACTGCAATAATATTCTGTTATAAAAAAAAACACCCATTTTGTGCAAAATACTAAATTTACGGCCTTTGCTGCATCTGTCAGTGTGAAAAACAAGCGGTAGGTACTGCTGTTATATTCTGTTATAAAAAAAACACCCATTTTGGGCAAAATATAAAATTTGCGGCATTTGCTGAATCTGTCAGTATGAAATACAAGCTTAAAATACTGCCATAATATACTGTTAATAAAAACACCCATTTTGGGAGAAATGCTAAAATTGCGGCCTTTTCTGCATCTGTCAGTGTGAAATACGAGCGTTAGATACTGCTGTTATATTCTGTAATTAAAAATACAACCCTTTTGGGCAAGATCCTAAATTTGCGGAGAATGAGGAGAGTGTTGAATAAGGGATGTGGCCCTGGTCGTGGTGCTGCTGGTGGAGCTCCTATTGCAGGGAGAGGACGAGGGCGATCTGTGCCAGGTACATGCCAAAGTTAAACACCTTCCTCAGGTGCGAGTAGGCGACAGAACCTTCAGCGTTTTTCCGGGCCTAATGCAGCTGTACGAATGTTGAGGCCAGAACAAGTATAGGCGATAGTAGATTGGGTTGCTGACAATGCCTCCAGTTCCTTCACATTGTCTCCCACCCAGTCTCCTGCTGAAAAATCAGAGTTGGAACCTGCAGCCAATGTCCATCAGTCTTTCACCTCACCGGCAAATCAGCCAAGCAGTCTGAGCCCCAAGTCATGCAGCAGTCTCTTCTGCTTTTTGATGACTCTGCTAGCAGGGTATCCCAGGGCCATCCACATAGCCCTGCCCCAGAAGTGGAAGAGATGCCAAACCACTTATGTTTTAAGATGAGTACATGGGGGGACCACCGCAGCACATCTCGGATGATGACGAAACACAGATGCCAATGGCTTTCTGCAGTGTGCAGACCGACAAGGAGGGCAGGGTTGAAGACTGGGTGGAAGATCATGTGGAGGACAATGAGGTCCTCGACCCCACATGAAATCAAGGTCATGCGAGTGACCTGTTTAGTTCGGAGGAAGAGGCAGTGGTCGCAGAGAGCCACCAGCACAGCAGAAGAGGGAGCAGGGTGCCAAAGCGTAGCGGCCATCCCCTAGACAGTACGCCTGCTACTGCCCACCGCAGCAAGGGACCAAGCACACAAAAAACAGATCCAAGGAGTTCCCTGGTGTGGCAGTTCATCAGACAATGTGCTGATGACAAGACAATTGGTTTGTACGCTGTGGAATCAGAGCCTGAAGCGAGGCATAAACGTTCTCAACCTGAGCACAACCTGCATGACCAGGCATCTAAGTACAATGCACGACCTGCAGTGAAGTAGACTCCTCAAAAACAAAGAAAGGTCTCTGGCTCCTCCTGCTTCCTCTTCTGCTGCAGTCTCGGCCTCTTGATTCACCTCTGGAGTGACAGTGGCACCTGCCACCACGCAAACAGAGTATCTGCCAGCAACGCCACCACTTGTTTCGCCAAGCATCTCCAAAATATCCCATTGAAACGTTTAACTCTATATTTCCTAAACACTGGAGTGAAAAAGGAATTACCCCCCTACCCACCCGCGATCCCTGGCCCTGAATACTAGCATTTAACCACTTCAACCCCGCTAGCTAAAACCCCCTTAATGACCAGGCCACTTTTTACACTTCTGAACTACACTACTTTCACCGTTTATTGCTCGGTCATGCAACTTACCACCTAAATGAATTTTACCTCCTTTTCTTCTCACTAATAGAGCTTTCATTTGGTGGTATTTCATTGCTGCTGACATTTTTACTTTTTTTGTTATTAATCGAAATTTAACGATTTTTTTGCAAAAAAATGACATTTTTCACTTTAAGTTGTTAAATTTTGCACAAAAAAAACGACATCCATATATACATTTTTCACAAAATTTATTGTTCTACATGTCTTTGATAAAAAAAAAATGTTTGGGTAAAAAAAAAAAATGGTTTGGGTAAAAGTTATAGCGTTTACAAACTATGGTACAAAAATGTGAATTTCCGCTTTTTGAAACAGCTCTGACTTTCTGAGCACCTGTCATGTTTCCTGAGGTTCTACAATGCTCAGACAGTACAAACACCCCACAAATGACCCCATTTCGGAAAGTAGACACCCTAAGGTATTCACTGATGGGCATAGTGAGTTCATAGAACTTTTTATTTTTTGTCACAAGTTAGCGGAAAATGATGATTTATTTTTTATTTTATTTTTTTCTTACAAAGTCTCATATTCCACTAACTTGTGACAAAAAATAAAAAATTCTAGGAACTCGCCATGCCCCTCACGGAATACCCTGAGGTGTCTTCTTTCCAAAATGGGGTCACTTGTACTTATACTGCCCTGGCATTCTAGGGGCCCATAGTGAGAAGTAGTTTGCAATCAAAATCTGTAAAAAATGACCGGTGAAATCCGAAAGGTGCTCTTTGGAATGTGTGCCCCTTTGCCGTACATTCTTGGGTTAACATTATACAATTTTAGACGTGAATAAACCCCTGCTCTGCATAGGTGACAGGGATTAAAATTTCTGAAATGCTTCTTTAATTCATGCGCACCACCTCCTTTGATTCAATGCCTTAACTTAAACAAGTTGCACCACATTTGCACTTCAATATTTTGCCCACATTTCCGCTATACTCTTTTGGCCAACATTTGCGCCTCAATAGCTTTTCAATATTTTAGGTTATTTTAAGTCATTTCCCTATCCACATTTGTTTGCAGAGCACTTGCTATGCTCTTAACCACATTTTTACAACATTTGAAGCCCTCTAGCCCTTTCCATGACATTTTTACAACCATTTTAGGTCCGCATTGACTTCATTGGGGTTCGGGTTCGGGGTCAAGTTCGGGTCCTGAACTCTACTCAGGAGTCCTGTGATCACACCCATGATGTGAGGGATCATGTGATCCCTCATGTGATAGTCAGGAATCATGTGATTACACCCATGATGTGAGGGATCATGTGATCGCAGGTCCTGCACAAAGTGAAACAAAGTACAGGATCCACATTAAAGATCAGTGGGCGGTATTCAAACATAGGTGGAGGGAAAGAGGTCCGGACCTCAAGACCCACCCTATGTATCAAAAAAATAAATAAAATATTGGGGCAACAAATGTATAATCGCTACCCGAACATAATTAGATGGGTAAATGGCAGGAGTAAGTATAAGTATAACGCAAATAGGAAGAGGGAGCAGAATAAAGGAAAAAGTCTAGATGTAACACCCAAGTAGCATTTGTTCATTGTCGGGTTGTAATAATTCAATTAAGAATTATTAATTATGGTCCTAAAAATAATTAACCATGAAAAAATAAAATTTTGTGTGATCCCTCATGTGATAGTCAGGAATCATGTGATTACACCCATGATGTGAGAGATCATGTGATCGCAGGTCCTGCACAAAGTGAAACAAAGTACAGGATCCACATTAAAGATCAGTGGGCGGTATTCAAACATAGGTGGAGGGAAAGAGGTCCGGACCTAAAGACCTCAAGACCCACCAACCCTATGTATAAATTTTTTTTTTTAAATATCGGGGCAAAAAATGTATAATCGCTACCCAAACATAATTAGATGGGTTAAATTGCTCCAAAACTGAATTTAAAGCCTTGTGGTACATTGAAAAAGATCCACAAGTCACTATTAAGCCCTCCGATAAGGGGGGCAATATTGTGATTATGAAGACTACTGACTACAAGAACATGTGCCTTGATCTCCTTTGAGATCGTAACACATATGAAACATTGAAATCAGATCCTACTGCGAGGTATCAAAAGGAACTGTTAGATATTTTGAATACAGTCAAGAAGGATGAACTTATATCTGATGAGGAGTTTAGATTTTGTTTAACCGACACCCCACTGTGGCAACTTTTTACAGTCTCCCCAAGATCCATAAAGGGGTTACGCCCCTAAAGGGACGTCCAATCGTGGCTGGTATCAACAGTTTAACTTGCAATGTAGGCATCTATGTAGATCAGATTTTGGCATCCTTGGTTAAGGCCTTACCCTCGTACGTGAGAGATACGAGTTATCTGCTGGCACAGCTAGAGAGGCTTTCGCTGGATGAGGATATGGCTTTAGCTTCCATAGATGTTGAGGCTCTTTTATTCCTCTATTCCCCATCACTGGGGCATAAAAGAGGTCAGTAGCTTTTTGGCCTGCAGAGGCTGCCAATATCGAGCACATAACAAATTCATGCTGGAACTACTTAACTTTACCTTGATATCCAACTTCTTTGTGTTTGGAGGGTCCTACTACCACCAGCTCAGGGGCACCGCGATGGGGAGTTTGTGTGCCCCATCATATGCTAACTTGTTCCTGGGCTGGTGGGAGAGGACCCTAGTGTTCTGTGACTCCCCCAAAATACTGACAGAAAGTGTCATTAGTTGGAATAGGTTCATTGATGACATTTTCCTGATTTGGCGCGGTGAGAAATGCAACTTTGAGAGGTTTGTGCAAGAATTGAATTGTAATACCATTGGCATGCGCTTCACGTTTAAATTTAGGAGGGATGTCCTTCCATTTTTAGATGTTGAAATCACCAGAAATGGTATAGGTTCATTAGAAACCAAGACCTTTAGGAAATCAACTTCCACTAACTCACTTCTGAACTGGAATAGCCATCATCCGTTGTCATTGAAAAGAAGCATCCTAAAAGGCCAATGCTTAAGAATGAGAAGAAATTGCTCCAATGACACAGTATTCCAGGAACAGGCGGATGACCTCCGCAGATGTTTTCTGGAAAAAGGCTATCCAGTCTCTACACTTCGTGTAGCGTATCATAGGGCATGCAGTAGTAACCGTTCTGCTCTACTGCACCCAAAACGCTGAGAGACTACACCAGGCCTAATTTGACTAGTAATAAAAGCAGGCTTCGTTCCACTGTAGGACAAAAAATTATAATGGCGCACCATAGGGTAATAACGTCTAGAATGGGTAAAGAATAGTATCTCCAGTAAATGGAGGCTTACCTGGTAGAGTTGTGCTATATTAGACACAACTCTAATGTAGACATGTATCAGGTTGGCACAAGCCCCTCACAACGGATGGTATGCAGCCCGGGAAGTATTGAATACTTCTGTTCAGGGATGCCTGGAATCCCTCAAAAAGCCAGTAGTTCAAATAGAGAAAAGGAATATCCCACGGCGCAAAAACCACCCAGTGGTTGAATTAAAATGAGGGTTCTTTTTTATTGAGCAAGCGGTACCGCTTGCTCAATAAAAAAGAACCGTCATTTTAATCCAACCACTGGGTGGTTTTTGCGCCGTGGGATATTCCTTTTCTCTTAATTTGACTAGTAGGCACATATGATATAGCGGTGAATGAAGTAAGACAGGTGCTGGGTAAACATTGGGATAGCCTTAAAATGGACCCTGACATCAGCAAAGTTATTGCAGGGACACCCCAAATCACATACAGACGTGGTTGAAATTTGCATGACCGCCTCCACTTTCGGTTGCCGCTCATTGATAATAAGAACTGGCTTCCATGAGTGGTGGGGTGTTTCCGCCGTAGCGGATGCGTTGCATGTAAAAGCATTACTCAAGGTCGCAGATTCACAAATGCTCTTACAAGTAAAATGCATGCCATAAAACACTTTGTAAACTGTCACAGCAAAGGCGTTATTTACAAAGCCACCCGTGAATGTGGCGTATAATATGTAGGAAATACCACTCATGAGCTACGGAGGAGGGTGGGGGAACAACTGGGTGACATCAAGCACGAGAGAGTAAGTCCCCTAGCTACCCATATGAGAGTGATGCACAATGGGGACTCCTCCAAGGTACAGTTTATGGGCATTGAACAAGTACCCCCCCTATTTAGAGGGGTGGACTGGGAGAGAAAAGTTTTGCAGCGTGAAGTGTGGTGGATCTATGAATTGAGAACTTTTGTGCCTAATGGCCTGAATGATGTTGTGCCTTTTCATAGGTAAATGCATTGATATCCAATTCATTCTAGTCAAGATGAATGTTCATTACCTTTAAGAGCCATGCTCGACTATAGTTACAATTTTGTATGTCTTGAGAAGGCCAAAGTAAGGTCACACAAAGGTTTCTACTTTTTTGTGTTATTCTTCTCATGAATGTACCAGTCTGAGAAGAGGCCTCCTTGTCTACTTTTAAATTTATGACAAGAGATAAAGATAAGCTCTATGCAGCTGGTGATAACTACCTATACAATTAGGCATAATGTATGTATTCATTTAATGAGACTTAGTCCTTAGCATAAGACAATCAGTAGGACATATATATACATATATATTACTTTATATTATATTGTTATATGTTATGAAGACATGTATCCAGTATATTATATATATTTCTCATTAGGAGAATATTCGTCTATAAAAGAGTGTCTGTGAGGATGTGTGTTTTGTAACCATGAATCACATCTTTTGGTGTGACAAGAGGAGGTACTGATATCTCTGAGAAAACAAACCCATTGAAGTTATTTATGATTAATAAATAAACAGTGTGAGAAACATTCAGAGAGACGCCTAGAGGTCTGTCTCTAATTGCCACAAGGTCAGAATTAATCCCTATAGCTTTGAATTAAAGCTTTTAAGGTCAAAAGGTATTGAATATGTTTTATTCAGACTTACATAAGTTAACCCTTTATACTATGATGCAAATAGCTTACACAGCAGTGCCACCTAGGTATCAGTAGGTGACATTACAACAGTAGCAAAAGTGCATTCTGGGTAAGGTTATGATGTCATATTTCTTATCAATAGTCACACCCATCCGACAATGATTGGAAAGTTCCAAACTAGGAAGGTGTGTCTATAAGTTTGTGATCATAAACCATACACAGGAGGGAAAAAGGGACAAGACAATAAAGGGAGGAGAAGGGGACAAGTTGAGCTCTCTAGAGGTGTCTATCAGGATGAAAGCCATGATTACATGCGCTATGATGGACCACCCAGCTTTCCTAGGAGCAGAAGTAAGATTTCTACTAGGACTTGGTAAGAGACACAGAAAATGATATTTCATTTTATTAAGACTAGTTTGATAGTGTGGGTGAAATTATACCATCTAGATTGGTGAATAAATAAATTAATTAATTAATTGATAATCTCCATATTGAGATGTAGTCTTAGGATATTGTGAGGCTTCATTCTACCTGCAGAAGAATCTAGACTCATAATTTAGCAAAGCATTAAAATGATTTATATATATATATATATATATATATATATATATATTGATAGAACATTCTTCGCCAAGCTAAATTATGGATTCCCACAGGAAAGACTTGTTTCAAGTCCTTCCCATTTAAGATATGGTCTAGGAAAGATCCTAGATCCCTGTTATTTGTCTTAATAGTCTTACCAAAGTTATATGTGTGAAAATAGTCCAGGTTGGGGCGGAAGGATACAGTTATTTCTTCTAAGTTATATCCTTGAATGGATTTGCCCATGCCTGAAGTCATGTGGTGTGTAGTTGGTTAGAGGGGGGCGGCATGTATTTAACATTCCATATTGATGTCTAGGATTAGACATGCCCGTCCTGATATCATGAGCTTTTCTCTGAACAGAAGTAATGTATATAACTTATGTTAATATTTTGATATCCTAACCTAATAATAGCTTGGTTATAATGTGACAAGTTATTTCCAATCACATGTATTGTTAAGCTTGTAATGCTTTATACTAAAGCTATATATATATATATATATATATATATATATTCATTTGCATGTATCATTGTGTTTATTTACTTATATATGTTTATAATCTTGTAACCAATAAATCTGCATATTTTTATAATACCTGTGTATTATTGTATAATGCAGAACTACATGTTTTATCATTAACATTATCTCACATCAAAAATAACTTATTTATCTGAGGAAATAGTCGGACTCAGATGTGAATTGTATCAATTAGGTTGTCTACAATTCACCAGGTCATGATTTTAAGAATTTATGACAAATTTTATAAATTTTATTTTTTCATGGTTAATTATTTTTATGACCATAATTAATAATTCTTACAACCTGACAATGAACAAATGCTACTTGGGTGTTACTAGACTTTTTCCTTTATTCTACTCCCTCTTTCTATTTGCGTTATACTTATACTTACTCCTGCCATTTACCCATCTAATTATGTTCGGGTAGCGATTATACATTTGTTGCCCCAATATTTTATTTATTTTTTTGATACATAGGGTGGGTCTTGAGGTCCGGACCTCTTTCCCTCCACCTATGTTTGAATACCGCCCACTGATCTTTAATTTGTATCCTGTACTTTGTTTCACTTTGTGCAGGACCTGCAATCACTTGATCCCTCACATCATGGGTGTGATCACATGAGGGATCACATGATTGATCAGGTGACTACATGGGCGGATCTCTCTTCACTGTGTGATCCTATTTAAACTCCCGTAAGTGCAGTGACTATCGGTTGCCGTATGCAGCACAACAGGCGCCTCCGGTGTACTACTATTGAGGCTCCGTGAGCGCATTTCATCTGGACATTGATTCCCTATTGCGTACCACATAAGAACTTGGCCTGGGATTTGCTGATAAGTATTTAAGAGAGACTTAACCTCTGACTGTTCTCTACTTATCTTTCCTTTACAGGCATGCTCTAGTTAAGTGTTTACTGATTTGTCTCTATGGTCCCCTGATGAATAGGCTTACAGCTTAAGAAACGCATTGGGACGTAACTTGTTCATTGTTTAGTGTACCTGAGCGTCAAGGCTTTGACGGCTCAGTGTTACCATCTTTCTGTCCCTCTTTTTGCTTTGGGCGAATGATCTGGCAGCCCACCTTGGCGCCGCACTCATGGACAGTCTGAGGGAGAGATTGAGGGGGTTGTTTATGAGGTAGATGCAGGGTAACAACAGGTCTGAGATACCTGATCTTGTATCTTTTCCATTTTCACCTCTTATGCCTCCCTTGGTCTCTAATTAACAATGTATACGCAGCTTGTATGCTACTGGTATTCATATTCACCATTCACAGTGGTGGGGATTATTTTTTTGATTGATTTAATAAACATTATGTTTTAAAGGGTTACCACATATATTTTTTAATCCTAACACTAGCCCAAATGCAAATACTAACCCTAACCATAATATTGACCCTAACCCTAATACTAATACAATTTTTTTCTTATCACAAATTTTTTAACGCACGTTTTCCATGCAAAAGGCTACACTAATAATCTTGTCATAAGACTATGAAACCAATAGATGGTGCCGTTCATGTAATGAACAGCGCCATCTATTGGTTTCATAGTCTTATGACAAGAGTAATAGTATTTAAGGAGAAAAGAGACCAGCAACCCGCTTGTTTAGATAATCTTGCTGTGATTTAGTGTCACATTTCAGTGACGCGTTTCGGCATACAATCTGCCTTTGTCAAACTCTTGTCTAAACAAGCGAGTGCCAATCTCTTGTCTCCTTTTCTATAAGTGGACGCCGGCCCTGAGACACGTGCACTGCTACTCTACTTCAAACCGTAGTGCCGATTGATATATTGTAAGAGTAATAGTATTGTCATGAACAGTGCCATCTAGTGGTTTCATAGTCTTATGACAATACTATTACTCTTGTCATAAAACTATGAAACCAATAGATGGCGCTGTTCATGACATGAACAGCGCCATCTATTGGTTTCATAGTCCTATGATAAGAGTAATAGTCTTTTTTCAGCTGATAAACAAGGCAGATTCTGCTCATTTGCATGTCTTTTCAGTATGCCCATGTTTATGCAAATCAGTTTTTACATGACAAAACTGTATAGAAATGTTATTGAATATTATGTTAGGACAATCAGAAGACTTTTTTTCTCCCTAAAGATATTGATCTAGGTGGGCAGGTCCACCCAAGCCATCCAACAGATCTGAAGTAACTTTGAAGCTTACTGGCTCTGGTCAGATAAGAGCTGGTTTGGAATGTCTCATAGTGTACAAGGCTGCCATTGTAAGGTATGCTGACTAAGCCTTCTATCTGTCTCATGGATAGATTTATGGCTTGCATATACCTGGCTTTTGGCATATAGCCTTTGTGTGGTTGTTTATTGTATGTCATAGATAATAGGAGTCAAAGACACATCCAGCTATCCTCTTAATGTTTTTCCAAACCATTTTGAAGGGGTTTCCATCAATTTCTAACCTTTTTTTGAGAATCAGACACCCTCTTCTCTTCCGAGCAGGGGGTGCCTGGGGTTCTCCCATTGACTTCTATTGTGCTCGGTAGAACAAATGAGCATACTGATGTGTTCGGCCAGAGCACCCGAGCACTTTGGTGCTCGCTCAACGCTACTAATTTATACCTAGTACTGCACATATCAGCACACTCCTGTATATACTATATATACAGTGGATATAAAAAGTCTACACACCCATGTTAAAATGTCAGGTTTCTGTGCTGTAAAATTATTATACAAAGATAAATCATTTCAGAACTTCCACCTTTAATGTGACCTATAAACTGTACCACTCAATTGAAAAACAAACTGAAATCTTTTAGGCAGAGGGAAGAAAAAAATAAAAAAAACTAAATAATGTGGTTGCATAAGTGTGCACATCCTCGTAAAACTGGGGATGTAGCTGTGTTCAGAATTAATCAGTCACGTTCAAAATCATGTTAAAATAGGAGTCAGCATACTTGTGTGCTCCCTCTCACCCCACCAAGAAAAAAAACAGGGTCCACAGACATTCTTCACTTTAAAAGATCCTGTGGAACAATCAAAGTGCACAAATAGTGAAATACCTGCTATTTGATCTTAATACAATTGTGCTATTATATTCACAGGCGCAAGCAGGTTAAGGCACATCGAGTGAATTCAAGTCTCCTTATTCCCTTTGTATCAACCACTCCAGTACTTTCACAACACATTTCCCCTTTAACCACATTTCCTGTTGGAATAAATGGTGTTAATCTTTTGTTTTCTATCCTTTTGATCTCTATACCTACATGCCGCACAGAGACCACACCATGTGAATTGATCATTTTTTTTTACTTTTTTCTATTCTCTTGGGGATCACACTATTTACTAAATGGTTGTGGATACTAGGTGCCTTTTTAAAAATAATAGATGGACATTTTGGAAGTTCCTTCCTGAGTACCGGGTCATTCCTAAAGGTTATCCAATTTTTCTTCACTGCATTTTTTATCAATCCGGAATGCACTGTGTATTGTGTCAGAAAAACAAACCGAAAATCCTTATTCTCTTTATTCTTACAGGTGTTCCTATCATCTCTCTTTGTAGTGTCTTCTATCTCCCTTCTACATTTTTCCAACTTCTCTTTTCTGTATCCTTTCTCCACAAACCTGCTATCTATAATTTGACTCTGCTTGTTAACCACTTCACATCCGGGCCATTTGCCCCCTTCCTGACCAGGCTTAATTTAGCAAATCTGACATATCTCACTTTATGTGGTAATAACTTTGAAACACTTTTACTTATCCAAGCCATTCAGAGATTGTTTTCTCATGACACATTGTACTTTGAGTTAATATATTTCACCTTTATTTATGAAAAAATCCCAAATTTGCAATTTTCAAGAATTCAATTTCTCTGCTTTTAAAACAGAACATGATACCTCATAAAAATGTATTACTTAACATTCCCCATATGTCTACTTTATGTTGGCATCATTTTGGAAATGTCATTTAATTTTTTTAGAAGGCTTAGAATTTTTGAAGCAATTCTTAAAATATTTAAGAAAATTGCCAAAACCAACTTTTTAAGGACCAGTTCAGGTCTGAAGTCACTTTGTGGGGCTTACATAGTGGATACCCCCATAATTGACCCTATTGTAGAAACTACACACCTCAAGTTACTTAAAACTTATTTTACAAACTTTGTTAACCCTTTAACAAGAATTAAAGGAAAATGGAGATCAAATTTCACTTTTCCATTTTAATCAATTTTCTTCTTTAACACATCAAGGGTTAACAGCCAAACAAAACTCAATATTTATAACCCTGATTCTGCGGTTTACAGAAACACCCCATATGTGGTCATTAACTGCTGTTTGAAAAGGAGCGCCACATGGTTTTTGGAAGGCAGATTTTGCTGAACTGGTTTTTAGATGCCATGTCCCATTTGAAGCCCCCCCTGATGCACCCTTACATTAGAAACTCCCAA
This sequence comes from Bufo gargarizans, assembly GCF_014858855.1. Taxonomy (NCBI): domain Eukaryota; kingdom Metazoa; phylum Chordata; class Amphibia; order Anura; family Bufonidae; genus Bufo; species Bufo gargarizans. The sequence goes on from NC_058084.1 coordinate 275,788,973, forward strand.
AAAATGACCCCATTTTGGAAACTAGGGGATAAGGTGCCAGTTTTATTAGTACTATTTTTGGGTACATATGATTTTTTGATCATTCATTATAACACTTTATGGGACAAGGTGACAAAAAATTGGTTGTTTTAGCACAGCGTTCACCTGAGGTGTTAGGTCATGTGACTTTGAGAGCTATAGTTTTTTTTTTTTTATAATTTTCTTATGTAGGGGCTCATTTTTGCCCGAATGAGGTGATGGTTTTATTGGTACCATTTTGTGGGACATACGTCTTTTTGATCACTTGGTGTTGCACTCTTTGTGATGTAAGGTGACAAAAATGGCTTTTTTTGACAGTTTTTATTTTATTTTTATGGTGTTCACCCAAGGGGTTAGGACATGTGATATGGTTATAGAGCTAGTTTTTTTTCAATTTTTTTCAATTTAACACAATAATAGCATTTTTGAAACAAACATTATGTTTTAATGTGTCCATGTTCTGAGAGCTATATTTTTTTTTGTTTTTTGAGGGATTTTCTTATGTAAGGGCTCATTTTTTGCGGAATGAGGTGACAGTTTTATTGGTTCCATTTTGTGGGACATACACCTTTTTGTAAGATTGTTGGCTCTATTCACCACCACAATGGATTTGAAATTAAACAAACAAGATGTGCTTTAACTGCAGAATGTTCGCTTTAATTTGAGAATATTTACATCCAAATCAGGTGAACGGTGTAGGAATTAAAACAGGCGCATATGCAAACTGTTTTAATTCCTACACCGTTCAACTGATTTAGATTTAAATACCCTCAAATGAAAGCTGACAGTCTTCAGTTAAAGCACATCTTGCTTGTTTCATTTCAAATCCATTGTGGTGGTGTATAGAGCCAAAATCTTTGAATTGTGTCGCTTTCCCAATATTTATTGACCTGACTGTATATGGTTAGATCGAGAAAATTCACCGAAACATTGCTAACACTGCTAGTGAATCTCAAATTCCACTTGTTCCTATTCAAGCTGGCTATGAACAACTCTAATCCTTCCTTTTCTCCTTCCCAAATCAAGATACAATCATCAATGTAACGTTTCCAGGTAAGTAACTGGGGAAGAATTTCGACCCCATCGGTGTCCCAACCTTCTGAAGATAAAAGCAACCATTAAACCAGAAATAATTATGCTCTAGGCAGAATTTTACACAGTCCAATATGAACTCTGCCTGAACTTTTCTCATTTCACTATCATTATAAAGTTCCTCTTTGATGGCGTCTAGTCCTAATTCTTTTAGTATGATGGTATATAATAACATTACGTCCAGTGTTGCCAGCCATGTGTTCTCTTGGCATTGTCCCTGATCTTTTATTAGTTCAATGACACTTTTAGTGTCCCTAAGGTATGATGGTGCTTTAACTACATATCTTTGTAAAAAAATAATCTATATACTCGGTCACCCTACTAGTGAGGGAATTGAGACCGGAAACGATCACCCCCCCCCCCCCCCCCCCAGGGGATTGACTGCATCTTTGTAAATTTTTGATAGTTGATAAATTACTGGAGTCACTGGTGCTTTTATAATCAGGTATTCAAACTCATTTATTATTAATGATCTTTTCTCTTTATCCCTTCTCTAATAATTTCTGTAGTTGGATCTTGTATTTTTCTACAGGGTTTTTCTTCAGCAACAAATATGTATGTTTATCCCTTAGTTGTCTGTGTAGTTCCGCCTCATATTTTTCTACATCTAGTACAACCACCCTTTGTCTGCAGGTTTTATCACTATGTTGTGATTATTCTCCAGGCCCCTTAGCGCTTCATTTTCATCTTTAGTTAGATTGTATCGCTTTGGTCTTGTATCCATTTGTTCAGAAGTCCTCTTTTAAAAGCTTCAATACACTCACTATCCCTACATTTAGGATTTAAATTAAATCTCTCTTTTAGGTTTGTGTGAATAATAGTATCATCTTCCTGTTGGCTTTTTTTCAGAGTTCAAGATTGGTGGTTAATCCAATATTTAAGCTAGATTTAATTTCCTAATGTATCTATGTACATCCAAAAAGGCCTCAAACTTGTTCAAACCGTTTGTGGGTGCATATTTGAGTCCCTTTCCTAGCACTCTTGTTTCAAGTTCTGTCAGAACATGGCTTCTAAGGTTAAAAATGCCTAGTCCACTCTTTCGCTTTTTTTCGGGCAGGGTTCTATGCTTTTCACCTACTCTTTTTCTTCTAGGAGGCCTCTCTTTTGAGGTGTTGCAGCTTGCACTAATTCCTTTGTTCCTCTCTCTTGTATCAGCTGTGTTGGTTCTGCTGTAATCGCTCTTTGTATCCCTTTTGTCATCTGGTGGGGAAAATTTTGTTCATTAATATATCTATCTTGCTGTACCTCTATGTTTGTGTCGCTTCTATTGTATCTTCTTTGATAACTATATTTATAATTCCTCCTACTCTGATAATAATTGCCCTCATAGGCCCTATGATAATAATTATTCTGCTGCTGGTAGTATTGGTGTTGATATGGTGGTCTAAAATGTTCCTGTTAATACAAATTATTTTGGTTGTAATAACACTTCCCTCTGGTGTTACATCCATACCCTCTTTGATCATAAAAAGGATCCGAAGGGGTTAAAATTTGCTGGAGTCGAAAAAGTTAGCGGAAACTGGAGATGAGATGATCACTTGAAAAATTGACAAATGTGAAGGAAGGTGGATATGGGAGATGAACACTCTACAACCAGGGGGTTTGAATGTAGAGTTTGACTTGAAAGCATGTCTGAAGGAATAGTACGTGTTAAAGATCGTGACCAAATACCTGAGCTTGAAGCAGAAAAGTTTAGAGGTTGTCCCAGCTGACTTTGTGAATGGAAGGGTGGAGGTCAGGTGGCCAGTATGTACTACCAGTTGCAGACTGATGGAAAGGAGAGTATTATATGGTATTAGTAATACAATGGTATTTTGACAGATTAAGAACTTGGATATATGGTGGACTAATGAGGTCTTTTGATGGTATTATTTATGTTTTTATGGAGCGTGTTTTCATGGATATATTGTGCCAAGGATGGGGGAGGGGTAACTTGTGATGAAAGTTTGAGGGGAGGGTTTTGAAGTGCGCCCCTGATGAAGCCATGGGTGCGAAATCCGGGTTGTGCTGTTATAGGACGCGGGATATTTATTCGATAAGCTTGTTTTTAAAATACGCTTGTACAATAAACCACTTTTTACACTTGTATTGATGGTGTTTCACTATTGAAGCAACATTTTCCTTAGGAGCTTATATAATTTACATCACTGAAAAAAATGGCCTAAACGGGTGGAATTGCTCCAAACCCAGACACTGTAGTGTGTCTATAACCGGGTGAGCAATTCCTCCGCATGCGGTCCACAGACAACAGCAATCCCCAGCAAAAAAATGCGTACAATGGAGGATGCCGGTGCGGACCGCATGCACCACAAGGACATCTTACACAAAATGATACATTGTGCAGATAAAAAAATATATATACACACAAATCACTGCAGAAAATGCACCAAGATGATACACAACTGACAATACTAGCTAATTCCTTAAGCCGATGTTAAAAGCTGAGAACTTTGCCAATATCTTCCAGTCAGAAACATATCGGAGCCCCTCATGCACCACGTCACGGTGTCTCAGCACGCATGGGGTCTTACCACTAAAACGCCTGTGGTGTGTGAACAGGGTCTGAGCAATGCTAGAAATTATCTCACAGCCAGGTTCTCACATGCCTCCATAGTGATATCACCAATTCATTGTGAAGTAAAATAAAGCTGTGAGCCGCACCCACAACAGACCATGTGACACAGAAGCTACCAGGTGAAAAAGAATGTTACCAAGAAAATGAAGTGGCACATTCCATATACATAAAGACAAAAACCTCACTGAAAAAAATAGCCTAAACGGGTGGAAACGCTCCAAACCCAGACACTGTAGGGCGTCTATAACCGGGTGAGCAATTCCTCCGCATGCGGTCCGCGGACAACAGCAATCCCCAGCAAAAAAATGCATACAATGGAGGATGCTGGTGCGGACCGCATGCACCACAAGGACGTCTTACACAAAATGATACATTGTGCAGATGAAAAAAAAAAAATAATATATATATATATATATATATATATACACACAAATCACTGCAGAAAATGCACCAAAATGATACGCAACTGACAATACTAGCTAATTCCTCAAGCCGATGTTAAAAGCTGAGAACTTTGCCAATATCTTCCAGTCAGGAACATATCGGAGCCCCTCATGCAGTGAGGTTTTTGTCTTTATGTATATGGAATGTGCCACTTCATTTTGTTGGTAACATTCTTTTGCACCTGGTAGCTTCTGTGTCACATGGTCTGTTGTGGGTGTGGCTCACAGCTTTATTTTACCTCACAATGCATTGGTGATATCACTATGGAGGCATGTGAGAGCCTGGCTGTGAGTTAATTTCTAGCATTGCTCAGACCCTGTTCATACACCACAGGCGTTTTAGTGGTAGGACCCTATGCGTGCTTAGACACCGTGACGTGCTGCATGAGGGGCTCCGATATGTTCCTGACTGGAAGATATTGGCAAAGTTCTCAGCTTTAAACATCCGCTTAAGGAATTAGCTAGTATTGTCAGTTGCGTATCATTTTGGTGCATTTTCTGCAGTGATTTGTGTGTGTATATAGATTTTTTCATCTGCACAATGTATCATTTTGTGTAAGATGTCCTTGTGGTGCATGCAGTCTGCACCGGCATCCTCCATTGTACGCATTTTTTGCTGGGAATTGCTGTTGTCTGCGGACCGCATGCGGAGGAATTGCTCACCCGGTTATAGACGCGCTACAGTGTCTGGGTTTGGAGCGTTTCCACCCGTTTAGGCTATTTTTTTCAGTGAGGTTTTTGTCTTTATGTATATGGAATGTGCCACTTCATTTTGTTGGTAACATTCTTTTGCACCTGGTAGCTTCTGTGTCACATGGTCTGTTGTGGGTGCGGCTCACAGCTTTATTTTACCTCACAATGCATTGGTGATATCACTATGGAGGCATGTGAGAGCCTGGCTGTGAGTTAATTTCTAGCATTGCTCAGACCCTGCTCACACACCACAGGCGTTTTAGTGGTAGGACCCCATGCGTGCTGAGACACCGTGACGTGGTGCATGAGGGGCTCCGATATGTTCCTGACTGGAAGATATTGGCAAAGTTCTCAGCTTTTAATATCGGCTTGAGGAATCAGCAAGTATTGTCAGTTGCATATCATTTTGGTGCATTTTCTGCAGTGATTTGCTTATATCATTTGCGCTGATACAAAGGGAATAAGGAGACTTGAATTCACTCAATGTGCCTTAAACTGCTTGCGCTTGTGAGTATAATAGCACAATTGTATTAAGATCAAATAGCGGTATTTCACTATCGGCGCACTTTGATGTTCCACAGGATGTTTTAAAGTGAAGGACGTCTGTGGACCCTAGTTTTCTCTTGGCGGGGTGAGAGGGAGTACACCTGTATTTCAGGAGGAAGAAAAACACTTGGTCACATTTGTCCATTTATGCTCTATGTGAACTAAACCCACATCACTTTAGAGACTCGCTGCACATCCCATCTAACTACGGACTGGAAGTATTGTTTTATTAAGGAGTCAGCATACACCTGCCATCGTTTAAAGTGCCTCTGATTAACCCCAAATAAAGTTCAGCTGCTCTAGTTGGTCTTTCCTGAAATTTTCTTAGTCGCATCCCACAGCAAAAACCATGGTCCACAAAGAGTTTCCAAAACATCAGAGCATCATCTCATTGTTAAAAGGTATCAGTCAGGAGAAGGGTACAAAAGAATTTCCAAGGCATTAGATATACCATGGAACATAGTGAACACAGTTTTCATCAAGTGGAGAAAATATGGCACAACAGTAACATTACCAAAAACTATACTTCCCTCCAAAATTGATGAAAAGACAAGAAGAAAACTGGTCTTGGAGGCTACTAAGAGGCCTACAGCAACATTAAAGTAGTTGCAGGAATGTCTGGCAAGTACTGCCTGTGTGGTACATGTGACAACAATCTCCTGTATTCTTCATATGTCTGGGCTATGGGGTAGAGGGGCAAGATGAAAGCTGTTTCTTACGAAGAAAAACATCCAAGCCAGGCTACATTTTGCAAAAACACACATGAAGTCTCCCAAAAGCATGTGGGACAAGGTGTTATGGTCTGATGAAACCAAGGTTGAACTTTGTGGCCATGATTCCAAAAGATATGTTTTTCGCAAAAACAACACTGCACATCACCAAAGGAACACCATACCCACAGTGAAGCACGGTGGTGGCAGCACCATGCTTTGGGGCTGTTTTTCTTCATCGGGAACTGGGGCCTTAGTTAAGCTAGAGGGAATGATGAACAGTTCAAAATACCTGTCAATATTGGCACAAAACCTTTAGGCTTCTGCTAGAAAGCTGAACATGAAGAGGAACTTCATCTTTCAGCATGACAACAACCCAAAGCATACATCCAAATCAACAAATGAATGGCTTCACCAGAAGAAGATTAAAGTTATGGAATGGCCCAGCCAGAGCCCAGACCTGTATGGTGCTCGCCACTTCACCAGGGAATACGGCAGTGCTGGTAGAAGGTACAGGATGTGCTGCGCTGCTGGTGTATGCCGCATCATAAAAAAGATCAGCGCTAGCACCACTCTGCTGCAAATGAGGCTCATCACGCGGGGTATGCAGAACACTGACATGGGGTCGGGTACGCCTGACCATAGCAGGGACCTTAACTTCGTCATCTTCACTAGCGGTTAGAGTGCCACTGCTGTCTACAGGTTCATATTTTGAACCACTGGATTCAGCGGGTGAGGCGTCCCCATTGCTTTCATCCATCAGGGCCAGAATCCTGTAGGCCTCTTTAGCGTAATACCCCTTTTTTGACATTTTGGGCTAACTAAATTTAGGGGGTATTCCTCTGAGACTACTCAGGAAAAAGAGCACATCTGCCTAGTAAAAAGGCGTGCTTGCGAAGTAAAGCTGCGATCGCTAATAAAGATCCAAAAAGCTCAAAAGTGATCTTTATAGCGCTGCAGCGATTTTACAGTGTTTTTGCAGTGATCAGAAAAAAATTATTGTGTCACTGCGGTGGGGCGGACTGAACGCAAGTGTGGGCATAAGATCAGGCCTGATCGGACGAACACTGTGTTTTTTGTAGAACCTAAGGTGACCCTAATGTACTGATATAGATCTGATTGCGATCAGTCTTGATCACTTACAGATACTATATAATACTAGTGCTGATTAGCAACAGTGATGACGCTAATCAGCGACTAATCAGTGACTGCGGTGCGGTGGGCTGGGCGCTAACTACCTAACAAGTAGCTAACTAACTGGCGGTGATAAAGGACCCTTACAGGGGGGTGATCAATGACAGGGGGTGATCATGGAGTCTATATTGGGTAATCAGGGGTTAATAAGTGACAGGGGAGGTGTAATGTGTGTGTGGTGCTTGGTGCTACTTGCAGAGCTGCCTATGTTCTCTGGTGGTCGATCCAAGCAAAAGGGACCACCAGAGGAGCAGGTAGCAGGTATATCAGGCGCTATTTACAAAATAGCGTCTGATATACCTATTTCATTGGATCTTTTAAAAATCTACAACCTGCCAGCCATTGATCAGCGCTGGCAGGCTGTAGTTAAACTTGAATACTGCGCAATCCTGTTAACGCGCGCTCCTGTGAGCGCGCGTTCACAGGAAATCTCAGGTCTCACGAGATGACGCCAATAGGACGTCCGGACGCCTATCGGCGTTACCGTGACGGCAAGTGGTTAATATCTGTGATAAGTCCTGATTATAGTTGAGCAGACACCTGGATGTTCGGGTTCGAAGGGTTCAGACAAACTTCACAAAAAAGTTTGAGTTCGGGACCCGAAATTGACCCAAACATTGAAGTCAATGGGGATCCGAACTTTTGAGCACTAAAATGGCTCTAAAAAAGTCATGGAAAGGGCTAGAGGGCTGCAAATGGCAGCAAAATGTGGTTAAGAGCATGGCATGTGCTCTGCAAACAAATGTGGAAAGGGAAATAAAGCCGTGGTGGAGGAGGAGGTAGCCAACACTGGCTTTTGGTTTTGTTTTTCATTTTATTTTATTTATTTTTTTGTTTACATTTGGGTAGACCCCAAAACATTGTAAATATAACCTGTAATAACCCCCTCCAGCCGTGCTAAACAAACGATCAGACAATACACTGGCTGCAGGGCAGGCCAGCACCTCCAAGGCGTAAAGCGCAAGCTCAGGCCATGTGCCCAATTTGGAGACCCAGAAGTTGAAGGGGGCAGACCCATCAGTCAGTACGTATAGGCGTGTGCACACATACTGTACCTCAAGCCACAGAATACAAAGTTCTTTGCTGTCAGGTAAACGCCTGTTGGATAATTTTTCAAGGCTCTACTGGCCAACACTTACTTATTTATCCTGTGAATGCCTAATTTTTCTGACTGGAATTGAAAATCAATGGATCTGTAAACATTCCGCTAAATTGTGGAATGGATGCGTACCCATTTTACAGATGTGTGAATGGACCCTATATTTATTTGACATGTATTTACCGGCTGCTGTCAGTTCTGGCTGATTTAGGCCGAGCTATTACACTAAAACAGAGCCATATTACAAGAACTTATTTGAAAGAAGAAAAAAAAAAATTTTAAGGCAACTTTTCCAATACCAGGAGCAGGGGCGTACATATAAATCACTGGGCCCCATAGCAAGAATCTGAATTGGGCCCCCATGCCCATACCCATCTCTGGTACCTTCCACTACTTGTGCCCTGGCCCCTCTCCTGCTCCACCTATGAATTGTGCATTCTTCTGCTTATTATATAGTGTGTCTGCTGCTGCGTACTATATAGTGTGCCATATCTGCCCAGAGACTATGCCTTCTGCTGTGTATTATACAGTGTGCTATTCCTGCTTAAGGCTTGTTTAACATCTGTGTTAAAACAGATATGCCAAGGGGAGCCCAGACAAATAACACTGCGCGAAGCAGTTTTTTCGTCCGGCCGCGTCTTGGCATATTTGCCAGGTTGTGGACAGATCTCCACTGGTCCCCATTATAATGAATGGGGCAGAACTGAACCTCGGCACCGCACGGTAGCACCCAGTATTCATGGATCTGATGGGCTGTTCCTGGCCGAAACAGCCAGCCGGATCTGTTTTAACGCAAATATGAAACAGGCCTAAAGACTATGCTTTCTGCTGCATATTGTAAAGTGTGCCATACCCTTCCCTACCACATGAACTGTTACTCCTGTTGTTGCTGATTTTTATATAATGTGTCTGGGCCCACTCCCTCTTGTGAATAAAGTGTGCCCTGGATTCTCCATCTTAGCACCACAACCCCCATGGCACACACCAGCCCCCAGGCACTTTAGTTATCCGTCTTGACCGATGACTGCATAACACAGAGATCGCTCTCCTGTGCTTCTCCTTCAGCGTGCAGAGCGCAGCAGTCAGGGCTCTGACACACTGCAGATGACGGAGCTGGAGGTCACGCTAGGTCAGGGCAGGTCACAGGTTCTGCGTGCAGGCAGACAAGTGACATGTCTGCACATCCTTCTGCAGCTAAATTTTCTTTGCTGAGCAGAAGGACAGAGCGTTCATCAGTGGCCACTGATGGACTCGTTAAGGAGGGGGGCCCGAGATCCAGGGAGCAAGGAGCCAGAAGGGGGCGGGGCGATTCATCCACAGCCGGGCCCCATAGCAGCTGCGTGGTCTGCCTCTATTAGAGGTACGCCACTGAGCAGGAGCATCTCCTGCACCCCATGGCCTGATGTTGCCTCTCCTCCATGGCCTTCATCTGCTCCTGAATGGCCCGCATATCCTGGCTGTGCTCCTTCTGCATTTTGGCCAATTTGGCCTTCAATGTCTTCATTACTTTTTGGAAATAAATATATAAACATTTTTGCAATTTTTATTAAACTTTTAAACCATTATTTTGTCGTGATTCTGACTTTATGATCGCTTGCTATAACACCTTTTTTTTTTTTTTTGTCAACTTTGTTTTTATTAATCATAGAGACAGATTGACATCCATAGCACATACATTAGGCATTACAGTGTCCCAACAAGGGACGTATGACAGACATGGATGAATTACATGAATCAGAAAATAATTCAATACTAGTATTACATCATACTAGGGATTACAATTTCCTGATGTATAGCTGTAATCTCTAACCTTAATCAAAAATCTACCATTAAATAAGATTGGTGGAAGTCAGAGAAGGTAAAAAATCAATAAGCAATAAAGAATATAAGAAAATAAAGACTATAAAGAATATAAAGGAAGGAACAGAAAGAAAGGAAGAAAAGCAAAAAGAAAGAAGATAGAAAGAGAGGAGGGGGACGGGGAAAAGGAAGGGGGGGATACTGCCTCCAAGAACGACATCACAAGTCAAGCAAATCAGTTAGGAAGTAGGCTAACCTGTGAGTCCTTACAATAAGGTGAAGATAGCCAAGGACTCCAAATTCGAAGAAATTTGTGGTGAGCACGACATGACCTGCTGGACATCTCTTCGAACCTGCAAATTTGATGTACCTTTCCACACCATTCTTTGATGGTGGGCGGGTCCACACTCAGCCATTTCAAGGGTATCAAGGACTTCGCTGCAGCAAGAAGATAGGTAACTAAAGACGTAGAGGATTGACGTACGTCCTTCGACGAGCAACCAAGAAGAACCACTGCCGGGGTCAGCTCAAGGCTCGTCCCTACAACTACCTTGATTATATTCTCCAGTTCGGACCAAAATGGACGGATAACTGAACAACTCCACCAGATATGAGTATGTGTGCCAACTTGCACATTGCATCGCCAGCATCGGTTAGTGGGGGCTAATCCGTGTAAATTCAGAAACTCCGGAGTCTTGTACCAGCGAGTAAGTACTTTATAATGAGACTCTTGGAGACGTATACACCTTGAGTGACCATGGGAGTGCTGAAGAATCTGTTTAATTTCCGGCTCAGTGAGGGAAATTCCCAACTCCTTTTCCCAGGAGGCCACAAACCCAGGGTCACTCAAGTGTTTCACACTCCTTACAATGGCTAACAATTTAGACAACTTGTTCAGTCTAACGGCTGGTATCAGCAACTCTCTTTCAAAGTCGGTGGGAGCCCTAAAGGGGTAGTTGGCCTGTAAGAAATCTGCACAACAACTATTAAAATGTGAAATGTGCAAAAACGTAAGCTTAAAGTTCGGTATAAATGTCTGGAGATCTGAACGGCTGGGAACCCCTCCACTCGGGAACAGATTGGTAACGGAGATATGAGCAAGCTGATCCCACATAGGCTGGAAAGTCAAAGATTCCTTTCCGATGGCTACAGGTATCAGACTAGAAGGCAACAATGGCGAGATTCCAGGCGCCAGCTCAGGTGACATTAATGTCCACACGTTTGAGGCTCCCTTGAAAAGCAAATTACTATCTGACGAGTTGTACATTATACGCTTCTTGTGGGGGGAGAACCACATATCCTTTAGTAAATCACCCCTATATGCCTCCCTCGACCACCTAGAGATACAATCCGGGGCAGAGAAGGTAGTCAGATTGAACCATCTCCTCAGTTGGATCGCTGAATAAATTGTGCTAACATCTGGCAGTCCTAATCCACCTTTGTTTACAGGTCTGGTATGGAGAACATGTGCCAGTCTTGGTCGCTTCTGTTTCCACAAGTAACGAGAGAAAAGCGATTTCAACTTTGTAAAGAAGAATTGTGGTAGTGCGATTGGGAGCATCTGTAATTTGTAAAGGACCTTCGGAAGTACATATGTCTGGATGACATTCTTCCTACCTATCCACGATATCAAAGGGATATCATAATCTATAAGGATTTTTTGAATCTCATCTAGGAGTGGACGGAAGTTCGCATCATAAATTTTGGTTATGGATGAAGGGATATTCACTCCCAGGTACTTAAGAGAGGTTTGGGCCCAAGAAAAAGATGATTCCTTTCTAAGCTTCAAGATTCTATGTTTTGCTAAGGAGATATTCAATAACTCAGATTTTGTAGTATTCACTTTAAAGTTTGAGACTTCCCCAAAGCAATCAAACAGTTTGTTTAGGCAGGGCAGCCCTCTCTCAGGGTTGGATAACAGAAACAGTAGGTCATCCGCAAAAGCCAGCATTTTCAACTCTCCATCTGGCGTAGAAACACCACTAATATGCGGTTCCTGTCTCACTTTCTGAAGCAAGGTTTCCATCACCAAAACAAAAAGAGTGGGGGAGAGAGGGCAACCCTGCCTGGTACCGTTTGTTATATCAAAGGAGCTAGACAAATGATCATTGACCAAAAGAGAGGCCGACGGGTGGGAATACAATGAAAAGATTGCATCTACAATAGCAATTGGGAAGCCAAACTTCACAAGAGTAGAGCGCATGAAGTGCCAGTTAACTCTATCAAAGGCCTTCTCGGCATCTACTCCGAGAAGGACCAATGACTTGCTCTCCACGTGTGCCTGATGTATTGCTGTAAGCAGTTTAATCGTGTTGGTCCTCCCCTCCCTCCCCGGGACAAAACCCGATTGCTCCACACCTATCAGATGGGGCAGGAGTTTCTTTATCCTTAAGGACAAGAGCTTGGCCCATATTTTCAAGTCCAGATTCAAAAGAGAGATGGGTCTATAACTCCCACACTCTGTTGGGTCTTTCCCCTCCTTGGCTATGAGAGTGATGTGAGCCTCCTGGGACTGCTTCGGTAGAGGATCACCTCTAAATAACGCGGAGCAGTGTTCTACGAGATGGGGCAAAAGCACCTCCTGGAATTTCTTATAGTAAAGCAGGGGCCATCTGGACCCGGACTCTTCCCCGGGGGAAAGGAGGCGAGGACCTCAGATACTTCCTGTTGTGTGATGGGGGCAGTTAGTGTGTTGATCATGGCCTGATCTAATTGCGGTAGAGAAATATCCCTTAGAAAACTGTCAATCAAAGCCTGCCTCTGTGCCGAGTTAGACATATCGTCCGTCCTATCTAAATTATATAGTGCTGAATAAAACGCCTGGAAAGCCTCGGCCATCTCAGGTAGAGATGATGTGATTGTCTCCGCAGGATTTCTTATCCCGTGTATGTGCTGTTTAGCTTTTTCTTTTTTGAGCAATGTGGACATGAGCTTCCCTCCCTTATTGCCATGAGCATACAGCTTATGCCTGAAGTGCAAATAAGCTTTGGCCGATTTGTTTTGTAAGTGAGAAGCTTTTCCCTTAACACTCGAAGTTTCCCCTGTGTAGCCAACGAGCTAGAGCTTTTGTGCTCTTTTTCTAAAATAGTGATCTGGCTCAACATCTCGTCAATAACCCTTTGCCTATCTTTCTTGATCTTGGACCCCCACGAAATGAAGAGTCCCCTAACAAACGCTTTGTGCGATTCCCAGACTATCGGAAATTTGGGGCCCGAGTGTTTGTTCTGTTCAAAGAAAACTGAAAGTTGAGCTTGTATATCTGAGTATGCTTCCGCATTTTCTAAGATCTGCTCATTGAGCCGCCATCTCCACGTCGTGGGAGAGCCATTCGTGAGGGTTAGTGATAGGTGAACTGGCGCATGGTCTGATATTGTAATGATCGAAATACCTGTATCTGTCACTCTCGGCAAAAGGGAGGCCTGGACCAACAGGTAATCCAACCTCTGATGCGAGTTATGTACCTGGGAGAAGTATGAGTAGTCCCGAGCAGAGGGGTTCTGCAGCCGCCAGACATCTGTGAGGGAAAGTTCAGACAATTTAGACCTCAACTTTGCTAAGGCACGTCTAGAGACACTCGACCTAGAAGTCGAGGAATCAAGTGAGGGATCTAGCGTAACATTCAGATCTCCTCCTAGAATAATCGGACCGTCCGCAAACAACTTGAGTCTATCTAAGGCATCTAAGAGCCAAGGCACTTGTGCATGATTAGGTGCATAAATATTAGCCAAGGTAAACTTGGTAGTATATACCTGGGCTCTTAGATACAATATTCTCCCTTCTAGGTCCGTGTATTGTTGCAGTATCTTAATAGGAATAGATTTGTGTACAGCTATGGAGACTCCCTTAGAAGCTGAAGAAGTGTGGCATGAGTGGTACCAGTTAGCGAATTGCTTGGAAGGCAGTTTCGGAATTTTATGTTTCTTAAAATGGGTCTCTTGTAAAAAGAGAATGGAGGCACGTAGTTTCTTAAGCATGTCCAGCACGTGATGTCGCTTATTCGGGGTATTCAGGCCCCGCACATTAAAGGATGCGCACCTGATATCGCACATATTCCAGAGGCACAAATGTCACGTGGGAGAAGGGTAGGGAGAGGAAGAAAGAAAATAAGAGAAAAAATAAGAGAAAAAAAAGGAAAAAAGAGAAAAAGAGAAAAAAAGAGAATGAGAAAACAAGTAGAAATGTGTTTTTGAGTAAGAGTAAACTTCAAAACCTTGAAGCCTAATATAGGGTGAGCTAATAACTCAGGGGTGGGGATGAGAGAAAATGTTCAAAATGTGAACAAGTCTTGACCTGTGGTGTACAAACATATAACGTTATGCATAACATATTCAAAAGATCGCCAGATATGCTATACCTTAGATCAATCACCATTTTTGACCCAGGGAGGGGGGGGGGGTAAGGACAGGGGGAGGGTGGAGGGGGGGGGGGAAGAACAAGGGGAGAGAGGGTGAGGAGATCAGGGGAGCCAGAATATTTGAGACTAACATGCTAGCAGATATGGACTAGTGAGACAGCGCTTCGCCACAGATTCAAATATCACCTCAATTATAATTCTATATATTAATATATCAATATATTACATGCCAACATATCAAACATTGAGATATTACGACTCACTGTAATTGAGCTGTAATTGCTATTCCCCAGACAATTTAATATCTCACCATGGCCGCTTATATGAGGCGGGGAGAGTGAGAGCACAAGGCGGATAAACTGGTATTCTTACTGTTCCATAGTGCGCACGATGTTTCACCTCATCCATCAAGTGACTCAATAGTGATGGAGAAGATGAAACAGCATAATCTGCATCCACAGTACACTCAATACAATTGAGGTGGTTAACCTAATCACATTGAAAGACAGTAACTTAGAAGCAGTAATCAGCTTACCACGCGTTTCATGTGGTGAAGAAACCATTGAGCCATCTAACGCTGATCCACATTGATAGATAGAAGGGGTGGGGGAAGGGAGGGTGATGGGGATAAAAAGAAAAGAGAAAGAGAGAGAGAGGGGGAAAAATAAGGATCAAAGTAGACATTCTTGCAAGGTACAGACTGACTGAAAAGGAAGAACCTTATCAATAAGGAGAGGAGACGTTCCTCAACAGGTAAACCATAGCGGTGGAGAACAAAACAGTTCCGCTCACGGTAAGTCTAACCGAAGAAACTGCAGGACCAACTAGAATTCAATTGTCCCTCGCAGACATGGCTGAAGAAAAATCCAACGTTGGGGCTATCAGAGATTCAGCGATGAGGTGAGTTGTTGGCAGCAGGACGGTCTTTTCAGACGCTGAGGCTTCGGACGAGTGAAGGTCTGCCATTCATCCATACGCGGCAGGGGAGGTAAACGAACCAGATCAGCCGCAGGTGCCCATGACGGTATCTCTATAGGATGAATGTCCAATGCAGGCCACGCGGCATCCAGGTCGGCTGGGGTCTTGATGATGATTCTTCTGTCATTCTTCATGATCGAGATCCCGAAAGGGAATAGCCATGCATACTGTAAGTTCTTTTCCCTCAGCTTGTCTAGTAACGGCCTCAGCATTCTGCGCTTCTGCGGAGTAGACGGAGCTATATCTTGGTATAGGGAAACCTCAGTCCCCTCATACTCAATCGGAGATTTCTCCCTGGCCGAGCGGAGGATTGCAGCTGTGTCTACATAGGATAACAGACCACATATTACATCTCGTGGCGGGTCACTAGGCTTAGGCTTCGATCTAAGAGCCCTGTGTATACGCTCTATTGTGATCACATCTGCCCGGTCTTGTCCCAAGAGACCAGTGAAAATTTTGTGCGCCACCTTGGGGAGCGCCTCCCCAGCCCAGGATTCAGGTAACCCCTTAATTCTAACATTCTTTCGGCGGCTCCTGTTCTCTTGATCTTCGATCAATGTGAACGCTGTATTAACATGGGCCTCAAGTTGCTCCGTTCTGGCAGCTAATCCGGAGGCATGTGCAGTGAGATCCGAGCATGTCGTCTCAAGGGCTTCCGTCCGGAACCCAAGCGCATGTAAGTCTGTTTTTATGACTGCCAAGTCGTCTCTTACTGGTCTCAACGCCTGGGTCAAGGTTTTCTTGAGCACCGCTGCTGTAAGCGTTTCATTCGGTGTTCGCTCCTCATCGCTACTCGAGTGACGCTCCTCCTCAGATTCCCTCTGCTCAGCGGGCTCCGGCGCCATCTTGGTCAGAGTAGCGGGAGAACTGGCATGTCTTTTAGTGAAGAGTTTCGTGACTGCAGCTTGATTCATTTGCGGTCTGCTAAGTCCTTCACCTTCTCTCGGCTGGTATCTCCCTATTTCGCCCATATTTAGGCGATTTATCCAGCTGGATCAACGTTAATGCAAGTACGTGGCAGGAGAGAGCTCTCTCAGGCTGCCATCCAGTCCGCGGTCAAGCTCCGCCCCTCTGCTATAACACCTTTTTGTGATAAAAGTTGACCCAAAAAAATGCCTTTTTGGAGAGTTTTAAATTTTTGTTTTGAAAGGTGTCCACTAGAGGGGTTAGTTGGTATGATATTTTTATACAGCTGGTTGTTACAGATGCGGCAAGATCGAATATGTTTCCTTATTTTTTTTGTTATTTCTGTTTTACACAATAAAAGCATTGTTGAACCAAAAATAATTCATGTTTTAGTGTCTCCGTAGTTTGAGAGCCATATTATAATTTTATTTTGCTGATTGTCTATTGTTAGGGTCTCATTTTTGGACAAATGAAATGACCGATTGTTAATTTTTTAGGGGGCATATGCCTTTTGTGATAGCTTGGTGTTGCACTTTTAGTGATGTTAGGTGACAAAATTAGTATTATTTTTTATTGTTTTTTTTATTTATTTTACTTTTATTTTTTTACAGTGTTCACCTGAGGGGTTAGATAATAGGATCATTTTTATAGAGACGGTTGATATGTACACAGCGGTACAAAATATGTCTGTTTGTCTATTTTTTACCTTTAAAAAACTATATTATTTAAAGTCTTTATACACATTGACCATCTCAAAACGTTAGTTAGTGATATTTATGAAGATTATATAGTTTATTAGCTAGTGATATTTCATTACAGTATAATTTTATTTTGTTTGTTAGTGATAGTTCTATAGAGTTTAATATTATTTATTTGTTAAGTTAATGGTTTTAATGTAGATTAAAGAGTTATTGTCCAGTGTTCTTTTTTTTGTATTACTATAGTGTATGTTGTCCCCTCATTGTTGGCCCTTTTAATGTTTATGTACAAGTTATGGATACATAATTATATTGCTATGTGCACATATTTACCCTCCTGGCAGGGGTTGGTGATCGCCTCCTCTTCCTCCGAGTCCTGAGATGGGGTGGTGCTGGAGGGTCCAGCACTTTCCACCCTCACCTCCTTTACTTCTTCCACATCTGGTGGGGGTGGCTCAACAGGCTGGGAGGGTCCGGCCTCCTCCCCATCAACCTCCACAACTTCCACAGCCTCCGCTTTCTTTTTTTTTCTTTTCTAAAATCTGAACAATATTAGATATAAAATTCCAAAATGGAGGGAGCTATATATAATTGCAGTGGCTGCCAGCTTTATGACGCATAACTCAACTCAAAAATGAACAGCATGCAAAAAGACATTCCCTCCACAGTGTCTTGATGAAACAATAGGACGAGAGGAGACCCATGGGATTATATCCTGAGTGTATCATAAGATGATCTACTTCTCTACACCAGTAGACTACGTCTTAATCCCATCACTAACACAATAGAACAAAGGGACAAATAAACTAACACATTCATTAGGAGTCTCAGAGCAGAGCTAACCCTTATTTCATTTATGGATTCACACCATGCAACTTTAATAGGGAATAGGAAAGATGTGGCCTATAAACTCAACCAAAATAATCATGGTTTATAGTTCCCTCTGACCCAAATAGGTCAGAGTGGGGGTCTCCATAGTCCTGGGTCCATAGCCTGTAGGAAGGAGTATAGCCCTCAGGCTTCTACTGTAGACCCAGTGATGGTTCAGTCCGTCACTTGTCTGGCACAAAGCCAACACATCACCCAAAGAACACCATTCCCACAATGAAACATGGTGGTGGCAGCATCATGCTGTGGGGATGTTTTTCAGCAGCCGGGACTGGGAAACTGTCACAGATGGTGTTGCAGAAAGCTGGAACTTATAAACATCCGACTGGCTTGATCCCAAACTAAGGAGAATATGGGTGAGCCATATAAAACCCCTAGAGCTCTCCCTGACTGTTATGCCCATGCAAAGGTCTTTATGGTAGACGATTGCATGCCCACGTACCTAATACTGTGTGACACCTGAAAACCTTATAAACCGGGGATGTCTTCGCTTCATGTCTGACCATTTTTAATGGTGACCAGACGGCGGTGTTTGAGACCTGTTTTGCACCAGATTTCAAATGCCAGCTCACATACAATCCACTGCTTCTCGGCGTGGGACCGGGTGCGGTCATATCCCTGCCCCAACATCCACTGCAAGCATATAATCCCAATTTTTAACAATAATAGTATTGAAAATAATTTACTCAAGTAAACTGCAAAAAGTATTTAATGCTTTGAAGTAGAAATATTAGATTTAGGTCGCCTGCACACGGGCGTGTTTTTTCACAACTACGGACCGTGCAAACCCGTCCTGCTGTCCTGTGTGTACAAGTGCACAGCGTCATTGGTTGCTATGATGATATCTTCTAACTGTAACATCTTTCACAACTATGGACCGTAAGAATCTAGGCTGATGTCCTGCAGAGTGGATGAGCGCACGGCGTCATTGTTTGCTAACTCGCTATGACACCGTGCGCTTCCGGCCACCACCGCTGTACTGTGATACACTTGTATGATCTATACAAGTGTATTACGGTACAGTGGTGGCGGCAATGGGAGAACTAGATGCCACAATGGGGGAACTAGATGCCACAATGGGAGAACTAGATGGCACAATGAGGGCACTGGATGGCACAATTTAGCATTGGATGGCACAATGGAGCACTGGGTGGTACAAGGGGGAATGGATGGAACAATGGGGGCAATGGATGGCAAACAAGGGGGCATTGGATGGGAAACAGGGTCGCAGGATGGCACAATGGGGGTACTGGATGGCACAATGGGGCACTGGATGG
Source organism: Bufo gargarizans (assembly GCF_014858855.1). Classification (NCBI taxonomy): domain Eukaryota; kingdom Metazoa; phylum Chordata; class Amphibia; order Anura; family Bufonidae; genus Bufo; species Bufo gargarizans. The sequence continues at coordinate 275,808,244 of NC_058084.1, forward strand.
CACAATGGGGGCACTGGATGGCACAATGGGGGCACTGGATGGTGCAATGGGGCACTGGATGGCACAAGGGGAAAATGAATGGCACAATGGGAGAATTGCATGGCACAAGGGGCAATGGATGGCAAACAAGGGGACACTTGATGGGTAACAAGATCACTGGATGGCACAATGGGGGCACTGGATGGGGCAATGGATGGCACAGTGGGGGAATTGGATGCCACAATGGGGTGCTGGATGGCAAAAAAAAGGGGCACTGGATGTCACTTATGGAGGCACTGTTGAGGCCGATATGGTGGCACCGTGGATGTTACTGTTATGGGAGCACCGTGGATGTCACTGTTATGGAGGCACTGTGGATGTCACTGATATGGGGACACAGTGGATGTCATTGTTATGGGGGAACCATGGATGTCACTATTATGGGGGCATTGTGGATGTCACTGTGCAGTGCAGCTGGGCTTGTGTATAAATAAAGTTGTGTATTCACCAATGAGGCCAGGTAAGGCGATCACCTGAGGCGTAGGGCATGTCAAATTTTTTTACTTTGTTTTTCAAAAAAATGAGGGTGGTCAAAAAGTTGTGTTTTGGTTAGCAATTCACAATAATATTTACAAGAAATTGCAATTACATTGTTTTGCTTGGTAAATAGCTACTTCAAATTTGTGATATTTTTATGTTTTATGTAAAACTCGCAGCAAACTGTCTTCTTTCAAGAAGTGCCTTCTCATTATTTCTGTCTGTACTTCTGCTCTAAGGTTAAGAATATACTTATATTATACTATAAAATATGTTTAAAAAAATATGCCATTTGTAAAAGTTTTTAAACTAGCAATACTCATTTTCAGCAGAGTGTCTTTTTAATAATGTTTTACTAATGTCATACTTTATCAATTTCTATCAAAGTATCATACAAATAGCAAAATTTGCTTGTCTTTCTTTTTCCAGGCACGAATAGTTTCTTCCACTTGCACATCTGACAATTCGGAACCATAGCTAGTAAAAGGAATACAAGACTGGCAACTTCCACTCACATGAGTAACTTCTATTGGAACTGGTTGATAAATGCTGCCTTCTGAACTCCCAACTCTGCGTGATGTTCTAAGATATGGCCTTCTGCTAAGAGAGCAGTGTGGAGAGAATGTCAGAAATTAACCAGCAGCCACTCTTGCAAAGGATATTTATCCAAAAGTACTTGAAAAGTGCGAGCTAGCAAACTGTTGTTTTATGGTGCCAATTTTAAATTCGAGAGTCACAGTCCTGAAGAAGATAGAAGAATACTGGGAAAAGGCCAAAAACATATCACTTGGCAGAGGCAAACTGGAAGTGAAAGAGGCTTTCATAGCAACGTTAGACAAGCTCTTTGACATCCTCAATTGCAAGTGTGAGATTAAGATATGTTCAGAATTTGAGGGTCCATGTCCAGGTGGTGCTGACTGTAAACATGAAGTGCACATCTCCTGCTCTTATTCTAAGGACATGAAGATCCCTGTCAAAGAACTAGTGTTTATTAATGGTCAAAGAGAGAAAGCTGGATCTGTTGGACAGCATCACATTGGATTACCAGATCTACCTGAGCACAGAAGACAAATTAAAAAGCAGAAGAGGCAAGAAGATGAAGTAAGAGGAATATCTGCATATAAGCAAAAAAGGAAGGAAGAGTTAACATTACAACCAAATGAAGTTCTTTTCTCCGAAGAATATGAAGAGCCAACTGATGTTTAAGATGAAGATTCTGAAGAACCTTTGCAGATATCATGTGATGAGGTTCTGATGTACCTTCTACTTCAAGTACAAGTCAGTATAATACAGTGGGCCATTTATATGGATACACCTTAATAAAATGGGAATGGTTGATGATATTAACTTCCTGTTTGTGGCACATTAGTATATGTGAGGGGGGAAACTTTTCAAAATGGGTGGTGACCATGGCGGCCATTTTGAAGTCGGCCATTTTGAATCTAACTTTTGTTTTTTCAATAGGAAGAGGGTCATGTGACACATCAAACTTATTGGGAATTTCACAAGAAAAACAATGGCGTGCTTGGTTTTAACATAACTTTATTCTTTCATGAGTTATTTACAAGTTTCTGACCACTTATAAAATGTGTTCAATGTGCTGCCCATTGTGTTGGATTGTCAATGCAACCCTCTTCTCCCACTCTTCACACACTGATAGCAACACCACAGGAGAAATGCTAGCACAGGCTTCTAGTATCCATAGTTTCAGGTGCTGCACATCTTGTATCTTCAGAGCATAGACAATTGCCTTCAGATGACCCCAAAGATAAAGGAGTCAGATCGGGAGACCTCGTGGGCCATTCAACTGGCCCACGACGACCAATCCACTTTCCAGGAAACTGTTCATCTAGGAATGCTCGGACCTGACACCCATAATGTGATGGTGCAACATCTTGCTGGAAAAACTCAGGGAACATGCCAGCTTCAGTGCATAAAGAGGGAAACACATCATCAGTGTGTGAAGAGTGGGAGAAGAGTGTTGCATGTGACACATCAAACTTATTGGGAATTTCACAAGAAAAACAATGGTGTGCTTGGTTTTAATGTAACTTTATTCTTTCATGAGTTATTTACAAGTTTCTGACCACTTATAAAATTTGTTCAATGTGCTGCCCATTGTGTTGGATTGTAGATTACAATTGCGCAATGTTGCATTGCAAAGTATTAGGTATTGAGTTGGTCTACGTGCTACAGCTGCCCTTACAACAGCTGCATTTTTGGATGCTGGATTAATTACTGAAGGAGACAGGACACCTGTGGTTGATCACAATAAAGTAAAAAGGGCCCCATAAAAAGTCATGAAATCACTCGATGAATTTCATGCTCAATGCCGGATAGGCGAGATTGAATGTATCTTCTATGATGGATGCCAAGATTCCACTAAAGTTCTGTTACAAGCAGATAACTCAAGTCATTCGTTTCCAAGTATTGTGAAAGAAGAGCATTACACTGTTTGCAGTGAGCCAGGTGGAAGGTATCTTTGCCATTTTACTCCAGAGAAAGACTTAAAGGATAACTGTCACACTTAGACCCTAATTTCAATTTTCATATACAAACCGGATTCCCAAAAAGTTGGAACACTATACAAATCGTGAATAAAAACTGAATGCAATGATGTGGAGGTGCCAACTTCTAATATTTTATTCAGAATAGAACAAAAATCACGGAACAAAAGTTTAAACTGAGAAAATGTGCCATTTTAAGGGAAAAATATGTTGAATCAGAATTTCATGGTGTCAACAAATCCCCAAAAAGTTGGGACAAGGCCATTTTCACCACTGTGTGGCATCTCCCCTTCTTCTTACAACACTCAACAGACGTCTGGGGACCGAGGAGACCAGTTTCTCAAGTTTAGAAATAGGAATGCTCTCCCATTCTTGTCTAATACAGGCCTCTAACTGTTCAATCGTCTTGGGCCTTCTTTGTTGCACCTTCCTCTTTATGATGCGCCAAATGTTCTCTATAGGTGAAAGATCTGGACTGCAGACTGGCCATTTCAGTACCCGGATCCTTCTACTACGCAACCATGATGTTGTTATTGATGCAGAATGTGGTCTGGCATTATCTTTTTGAAAAATGCAGGGTCTTCCCTGAAAGAGATGACGTCTGGATGGGAGCATATGTTGTTCTAGAACCTGAATATATTTTTCTGCATTGATGATGCCTTTCCAGACATGCAAGCTGCCCATGCCACACGCATTCATGCAACCCCATACCATCAGAGATGCAGGCTTCTGAACTGAGCGTTGATAACAACTTGGGTTGTCCTTGTCCTCTTTGGTCCGGGTGACATGGCGTCCCAGATTTCCAAAAAGAACTTCGAATCGTGACTCGTCTGACCACAGAACAGTCATCCATTTTGCCACACTCCATTTTAAATGATCCCTGGCCCAGTGAAAACGCCTGAGCTTGTGGATCTTGCTTAGAAATGGCTTCTTCTTTGCTCTGTAGAGTTTCAGCTGGCAACGGCGGATGGCACGGTGGATTGTGTTCACTGACAATGGTTTCTGGAAGTATTCCTGAGCCCATTCTGTGATTTCCTTTACAGTAGCATTCCTGTTTGTGGTGCAGTGTCGTTTAAGGGCCTGGAGATCACGGGCATCCAGTATGGTTTTACAGCCTTGACCCTTACGCACAGAGATTGTTCCAGATTCTCTTCGGATGATGTTATGCACAGTTGATGATGATAGATGCAAAGTCTTTGCAATTTTTTGCTGGGTAACACCTGTCACGGACGGTGTACAGGAAACAAGACAAAGCAACATGCATATATGACTCACTGGATCCAAAGCTAAGGAACCAAAAGGGAGACCCCTGCACAAGACCTGGCACTTTCCCTGGCTGCTCAGCCTATGCAAAGATCCCAAAGGTGGATGGTTGCATATCCACGTACCTCGACTATATAACCACTGAACACCCTACAATAGTGAGGGGACACGACCACCGGCTCCCTACACAAGACACGGAGGGAGTCAGGGTCACCTGGGATCCAGCAAACAGAAATAACAGATAAATGTACAGCAACTTTGTAGCAGAATGGGAAACAGGATCAGCATGCACACACACTCCAGGAAGAAGTATAAGCCGCCCAGTAATGCATTATGGGGAGGAATTTAAAGGGAAGCAATCAGTCCAACTACATGACAGCTGAGAGAGGCTAACGAGATGAGGAACTGAAGACCACAACAAAGAAAACTCAAGGAGGAGGTTCTGAAAGGCTTCTGTCAGAGTTTCTCAGCTGTCTGGTTGTGACAGTACCCCTCCCTCTACGAGTGGACTCCGGACACTCAGAGCCCACCTTCTCAGGATGGGACCTATGGAAAGCCCTGATGAGACGAGAGGCCTTAATGTCCGACACTGGGACCCACATCCTCTCCTCAGGACCATAACCCTCCCAATGAACAAGGTACTGAAGGGAACCACGGACAAGACGAGAATCCACAATCTTAGAGACCTGAAATTCAAGATTCCCATCAACCATAATCGGAGGAGGAGGCAAAGGCGAGGGTACAATGGGTTGAACATAAGGTTTCAATAAGGACTTATGAAAAACATTATGGATCTTCCAAGTCTGAGGAAGATCAAGACGGTAGGCAACACAATTGATGACAGACAGGATTTTGTAAGGCCCAATAAACCTAGGACCCAACTTCCAGGAGGGAACCTTCAATTTCATATTCTTGGTAGACAACCACACCAGATCACCAACATTCAGGTCCGGACCAAGCACACGTCTCTTATCTGCCACACGCTTATATCTCTCACTCATGCTCTTTAGATTATCCTGAATCTTTTGCCAAATAGATGACAAAGACGAGGAGAACCTGTCCTCATCAGGTAAACCAGAAGACCCCTCTCCAGAGAAAGTCCCAAACTGTGGATGAAACCCATATGCACCAAAAAATTGTGACTTATCAGAGGACTCCTGACGACGGTTATTTAAAGCAAACTCAGCAAGGGACAAAAAAGAACACCAATCCTCTTGATTCTCCGCCACAAAACAGCACAGATATGTCTCCAGATTCTGATTGACACGCTCTGTCTGGCCATTCGACTGTGGGTGGAAAGCAGAAGAGAATGACAACCGAACCCCCAAGCGAGAACAGAAAGCCTTCCAGAATCTGGAAACAAACTGCGTGCCCCTATCAGAGACTATGTCTGAAGGAATACCGTGCAATTTGACAATCTGATCAATAAATGCCTGCACCAGCGTCTTAGCATTGGGCAAACCAGGAAAAGGGATGAAATGCACCATTTTGCTAAAACGGTCCACCACCACCAGAATCACAGTCTTCCCCGAGGAACGAGGCAGGTCCGTTATGAAGTCCATGGACAGATGTGTCCAAGGACGGGAAGGAATGGGAAAGGGAAGGAGAGGACCTGATGGCTGTGAATGAGGGACTTTGGCACGAGCGCAAGTCTCGCAGGCTGCCACAAAACCCTCAACCGACTTACGAAGCGCAGGCCACCAGAATCTCCGAGCGATGAGATCCAGTGTGGCTCTTGCCCCCGGGTGCCCAGCAAGGACCGTATCGTGGTGTTCCTTAAAAATCTTGTGTCTTAAAGCGAGAGGCACAAACAACCTCCCAGGAGGACAAAGATCAGGAGCCTCTGACTGGGCTGCCTGCACCTCTGCCTCCAATTCAGAAAAAAGAGCAGAGACCACCACACCTTCAGCCAAAATGGGACCCAGGTCTTCAAAATTCCCGCCTCCCGGAAAACAACGTGACAGGGCATCTGCCTTTACATTCTTAACTCCAGGGCGGAACGTGACAACAAAATTAAACCTAGAAAAGAACAAAGACCATCTGGCCTGTCTCGGGTTCAGACGCTTGGCTGAGTCCAAGTAGGCCAGATTTTTATGGTCAGTAAACACGGTAATAGGGTGTCTGGCTCCCTCTAGCCAATGGCGCCATTCCTCAAAAGCCAACTTGATGGCCAACAATTCCCTATCTCCCACATCATAATTTCTCTCTGCGGAGGAGAGTTTTTTAGAGAAAAAGGCACACGGTCGCCATTTGGCAGGAGATTAACCCTGAGACAAGACCACCCCCACACCCAACTATGAAGGGTAAAGAAATATCAGGTTGCACCAAGATGGGAGCGGAAGCAAAACTCTCCTTGATATTAGAAAAAGCCTTACACGCCTCTACTGACCAAGAAGAAAAATCTACCCCCTTTCTGGTCATATCAGTGAGTGGTTTAACAATAGAGGAATAATTCAAAATAAACTTTCTGTAATAATTGGCAAAGCCCAAAAAACGCATCAGCGCCTTCTGATTCTCAGGAAGCTCCCACTCAAGCACAGCGCGGACCTTCTCGGGGTCCATGCGAAAACCAGAAGCGGAGAGAAGAAACCCCAGAAATTGAATTTCTGGAACCGCAAACACACATTTTTCCAGTTTCGCATATAATTTATTCTCCCGCAGGATGAGCAAGACCTGACGTAAATGTTCCTTATGAGTTTTGAAATCAGGAGAAAAAATCTAAATGTCATCCAAATACACTAATACAAATTTTCCCATCAAATGATAAAAAATGCTGTTCACGAAATGCTGAAAAACGGCTGGGGCATTCATCAAACCAAAAGGCATAACCAAATTCTCAAAATGGTCCTCAGGGGTATTGAAGGCCGTCTTCCATTCGTCTCCTTCTCTGACCCTGACCAGGTTGTATGCCCCTCTTAGATCTAATTTGGAAAAGACTTTAGCCCCAACAACCTGGTTAAACAGGTCCGGGATCAGAGGAACCGGATAAGGGTCACGAATAGTGATACTGTTCAGCTCCCTGAAATCCAGACAAGGTCTTAAAGAACCATCTTTTTTCTTAACAAAGAAAAAAACAGCGGCAACTCTTTACGAGATTTAGGCAGTTTGGCACCTGGGATGAGATTAATAGGGCAATCGTACTCCCTGTGCGGGGGCAAATCCTGAACTCCTGAACTCCACTCTCAGAGAAGACATCCGAAAATTCAGAGAGAAAAGATGGTACAGTCTAAGTAGCAACCTCAGAAACAGATGTCGTGAGGCAATTCTCTCTGCAAAAGTCACTCCAACCATTTATTTGCCTTGCTTGCCAATCAATGGTGGGGTTATGTTTAGTGAGCCAGGGTAGCCCCAACACTAGAGGAGTAGGCAAACCGCTAAGGACGAAACATGACACATCCTCAACATGAGCATCACTCACAATTAAATGGATATTGTGAACTATGCCCTTTAATGATTTCTGAGAAAGTGGAGCGGAATCAATAGCAAAAACAGGAATATCCTTTCCCAAACTGCGCACCTGGAAACCATGAGTTATTGCAAATTGATTATCAATGAGATTGACATCAGCTCCACTATCCACAAAAATCTCACAAAAAATGCTCTTGCTCTCTAGCGCCTCCCTAGCAGGCAGGACAAAACGGGAACTACAAGCAAACGGAAAACCTTCAATTTCCACCTCAACCCTGCCAATAGTAACAGACGGAACATTTTTGAAAGAATTTTTCCTGTTTGTTTCTTTATTTCTCCCAGAAAACTGCCTGAATCTCCTAGAGGGACAAACATTTGCCAAATGATTTATACCTCCACAACAAAAACAAACCCTCCCATGCGAGCTGAATCTTCTATTGTCAGAAGCAATCAACCCCAGCTGCATGGGCTCCTGCTCAGAAGGGGCTGACAGCGACCGAGACCCCTGCGCACAGAATGAGACCGCTGCACTGTCCTGGGACTGAGTATGACAGGAAGGAGACATCTCTCCTCTCTCTCTAAGACGCCTGTCAATACGAACGGCCTGAGACATAGCAGAGTCCAAAGAAATAGGCCTCTCATGAAAGGCAAATGCATCTCTCAATCCCTCTGAAAGACCATGGCAAAATTGACTTTGGAGTGCAGCATCATTCCAACCAGTATCAGCTGCCCATCTCCGAAATTCTGAGCAGTATATCTCTGCGGATTGTTTACCCTGGCATAATAGACGTAGTCTAGACTCAGCCAGAGCAATCCGGATCATCATATATCTGACCCAGGGCTAAAAAGAATTCATCCACTGAACGGAGAGGCCGTGCCCCCTCCGGCAGCGAAAAAGGCCCAAGACTGAGCGTTACCCCTGAGCAGCGATATAATTATCCCCACCCTCCGTTCCTCATCACCAGAGGAATGGGGAAGAAGGCGAAAATGGAGTTTGCAAGCCTCTCTAAAACGCACAAAATTCTCACTACCCCTGGAGAACGTATCCGGGAGCGAGATCTTAGGCTCAGAACAAACTCCATGAACGCAAGCTGAACCGGTCACTTGAAGCTGAGAAAAAGTCTTACGGAGATCAGCTACCTCCAATGAAAGACCCTGGAAGCGTTCAGTCAAAAGGGAAACCGGATCCATGCTTGAGACGGTTTTGGCGGCTTATAATGTCACGGACGGTGTACAGGAAACAAGACAAAGCAACATGCATATATGACTCACTGGATCCAAAGCTAAGGAACCAAAAGGGAGACCCCTGCACAAGACCTGGCACTTTCCCTGGCTGCTCAGCCTATGCAAAGATCCCAAAGGTGGATGGTTGTATATCCACTTACCTCAACTATATAACCCCTGAACACCCTACAATAGTGAGGGGACACGACCACCGGCTCCCTACACCAGACACGGAGGGAGTCAGGGTCACCTGGGATCCAGCAAACAGAAAATAACAGATAAATGTACAGCACTTAACTTTGTAGCAGACTGGGAAACAGGATCAGCATGCACACACACTCCAGGAAGAAGTATAAGCCGCCCAGTAATGCATTATGGGTAGGAATTTAAAGGGAAGCAATCAGTCCAACTACATGACAGCTGAGAGAGGCTAACAAGATGAGGAACTGAAGACCACAACAAAGAAAACTCAAGGAGGAGGTTCTGAAAGGCTTCTGTCAGAGCTTCTCAGCTGTCTGGTTGTGACAACACCTTTCTGATATTGCTCCACTATCTTTCTGCGCAACATTGTGGGAATTGGTGATCCTCTACCCATCTTGGCTTCTGAGAGACACTGCCACTCTGAGAAGCTCTTTTTATACCCAATCATGTTGCCGATTGACCTAATTAGTGTTAATTGGTCTTCCAGCTCTTCGTTATGCTCAAATTTACTTTTTCCAGCCTCTTATTGCTACTTGTCCCAACTTTTTGGGGATTTGTTGACACCGTGAAAATTTGAATCAACGTATTTTTCCTTTAAAATGATACATTTACTCGGATTAAACGTTTGATCTGTCATCTACGTTCTATTACAAATAAAATATTGACATTTGCCATCTACACATCATTGCATTCAGTTTTTATTCACAATTTGTTTAGTGTCCCAACTTTTTGGGAACCCGGTTTGTATGTAGTTACTAATAACATGATATTCCAGAATCAGTGACTATTAGACTGACTTACCCCATATTTAATAAGATTCAGCCCTTAGCAACCAGTCTGCATAAAACTGCAATTTCACTATTCAGTTAAGATGGCCGCCACTGCCCTCACCCTGAGGCTAATCCCGCCTGCCCTCACTAGCCAGTAACAATAGCCCCCCAAAAGTGTCAGTAACCAGAGCCCTCCCCCCCTAAAGGGTTTATCTCCTGCAGCACAAAGGGGTCCTCTTACCACATGTTGCTTTCATTTATACACTGAGCAGACGGCAGATCTCCCTTCCCTGCTCTGCGCTGCTTCGACTCTGCATTGTCCCAGTCTGCTGAGTGAGGGAGCGTCTGCCAAGTGCAGGGACAGGGAGAAGTGCACACAGCCCAGGCACTGTTATCTGCTGCTGGGGAGGACCTGGCTTTAATCATTTACTTACAGTCCCTGGCTGTCTGTAATCTGACCTTGCACGCTGGGTGCTTCTGCGTCCTCCGTCCTTCAACACATTGACGGACCCTGCATAGCAACCTGATTTCAAGCACAGGTAAAAGTAGGCAGTACAGGGAACAAAACTGTGGAATTAAGGGGTAATTGAGTACACAGTAAAAAGTTGAAATAGGGCCACCAAGGAGATATTAATCACCACAATCCAATACTCCAAAAAACAAAATATGACAATTATACTTTAACGAAAAAGAAACCTGCTGAAGTTATTGCTAACCATTTTGTGGATTTGTTAAAGAAAAACAGCATTGATAAAAGTTTGCAGGCTATTGGTGGTGACTAGAGTTGAGCGAACACCTGGATGTTCGGGTTCGAGAAGTTCGGCCGAACATCCCGGAAATGTTCGGGTTCGGGATCGAACCCGATCCGAACTTCGTCCCGAACCCGAACCCCATTGAAGTCAATGGGGACCCGAACTTTTCGGCACTAAAACGGCTGTAAAACAGCCCAGGAAAGGGCTAGAGGGCTGCAAAAGGCAGCAACATGTAGGTAAATCCCCTGCAAACAAATGTGGATAGGGAAATTAATTAAAATAAAAATTAAATAAATAAAAATTAACCAAAATCAATTGGAGAGAGGTTCCATAGCAGAGAATCTGGCTTCCCGTCACCCACCACTGGAACAGTCCATTCTCAGATATTTAGGCCCCGGCACCCAGGCAGAGGAGAGAGGTCCCGTAACAGACAATCTGGCTTCATGTCAGCAGAGAATCAGTCTTCATGTCATAGCAGAGAATCAGGCTTCACGTCACCCACCACTGTAAGAGTCCATTTTCATAAATTTAGGCCCAGCACCCAGGCAGAGGAGAGAGGTCCCGTAACAGACAATCTGGCTTCATGTCAGCAGAGAATCAGTCTTCATATCATAGCAGAGAATCTGGCTTCCCGTTACCCACCACTGGAACAGTCCATTCTCAGATATTTAGGCCCCGGCACCCAGGCAGAGGAGAGAGGTCCCGTAACAGACAATCTGGCTTCATGTCAGCAGAGAATCAGTCTTCATATCATAGCAGAGAATCAGGCTTCACGTCAGCCACCACTGCAACAGTCCATTGTCATAAATTCAGGCCCAGCACCCAGGCAGAGGAGAGAGGTCCCGTAACAGACAATCTGGCTTCATGTCAGCAGAGAATCAGTCTGCATGTCATAGCAGAGAATGAGGCTTCACGTCACCCACCACTGCAACAGTCCATTTTCATAAATTTAGGCCCAGCACCCAGGCAGAGGAGAGAGGTCCCGTAACAGAGGATCTGGCTTCATGTCACCAGAGAATCAGTCTGCATGTCATAGCAGAGAATCAGGCTTCACGTCACCCACCACTGCAACAGTCCATTTTCATAAATTTAGGCCCAGCACCCAGGCAGAGGAGAGAGGTCCCGTAACAGAGGATCTGGCTTCATGTCACCAGAGAATCAGTCTGCATGTCATAGCAGAGAATCAGGCTTCACGTCAGCCACCACTGCAACAATCCATTGGCATATATTTAGGCCTAGCACACAGGCAGAGGAGAGAGGTCCCGTAACAGACAATCTGGCTTCATGTCAGCAGAGAATCAGTCTTCATATCATAGCAGAGAATCAGGCTTCACGTCAGCCACCAATGCAACAGTCCATTGTCAGATATTTAGGCCCAGCACCCAGGCAGAGGAGAGAGGTCCCGTAACAGAGGATCTGGCTTCATGTCAGCAGAGAATCAGTCTTCATGTCATAGCAGAGAATCAGGCTTCACGTCACCCACCACTGTAAGAGTCCATTTTCATAAATTTAGGCCCAGCACCCAGGCAGAGGAGAGAGGTCCCGTAACAGACGATCTGGCTTCATGTCAGCAGAGAATCAGTCTGCATGTCATAGCAGAGAATGAGGCTTCACGTCACCCACCACTGCAACAGTCCATTTTCATAAATTTAGGCCCAGCACCCAGGCAGAGGAGAGAGGTCCCGCAACAGAGGATCTGGCTTCATGTCAGCAGAGAATCAGTCTGCATGTCATAGCAGAGAATCAGGCTTCACGTCAGCCACCACTGCAACAGTCCATTGTCATAAATTCAGGCCCAGCACCCAGGCAGAGGAGAGAGGTCCCGTAACAGACAATCTGGCTTCATGTCACCAGAGAATCAGTCTGCATGTCATAGCAGAGAATGAGGCTTCACGTCAGCCACCACTGCAACAATCCATTGGCATATATTTAGGCCTAGCACACAGGCAGAGGAGAGGTTCATTCAACTTTGGGTAGCCTTGCAATATAATGGTAAAATGAAAATAAAAATAGGATTGAATGAGGAAGTGCCCTGGAGTCCAATAATATATGGTTATGGGGAGGTAGTTAATGTCTAATCTGGACAAGGGACGGACAGGTCCTGTGGGATCCATGCCTGGTTCATTTTTATGAACGTCAGCTTGTCCACATTGGCTGTAGACAGGCGGCTGCGTTTGTCTGTAATGACGCCCCCTGCCGTGCTGAATACACGTTCAGACAAAACGCTGGCTGCCGGGCAGGCCAGCACCTCCAAGGCATAAAAGGCTAGCTCTGGCCACGTGGACAATTTAGAGACCCAGAAGTTGAATGGGGCCGAACCATCAGTCAGTACGTGGAGGGGTGTGCACACGTACTGTTCCACCATGTTAGTGAAATGTTGCCTCCTGCTAACACGTTGCGTATCAGGTGGTGGTGCAGTTAGCTGTGGCGTGTTGACAAAAGTTTTCCACATCTCTGCCATGCTAACCCTGCCCTCAGAGGAGCTGGCCGTGACACAGCTGCCTTGGCGACCTCTTGCTCCTCCTCTGCCTTGGCCTTGGGCTTCCACTTGTTCCCCTGTGACATTTGGGAATGCTCTCAGTAGCGCGTCTACCAACGTGCGCTTGTACTCGCGCATCTTCCTATCACGCTCCAGTGCAGGAAGTAAGGTGGGCACATTGTCTTTGTAGCGTGGATCCAGCAGGGTGGCAACCCAGTAGTCCGCACAGGTTAAAATGTGGGCAACTCTGCTGTCGTTGCGCAGGCACTGCAGCATGTAGTCGCTCATGTGTGCCAGGCTGCCCAGGGGTAAGGACAAGCTGTCCTCTGTGGGAGGCGTATCGTCATCGTCCTGCCTTTCCCCCCAGCCACGCACCAGTGATGGACCCGAGCTGCGTTGGGTGCCACCCCGCTGTGACCATGCTTCATCCTCATCCTCCTCCACCTCCTCCTCATCCTCGTCCTCCTCGTCCTCCAGTAGTGGGCCCTGGCTGGCCACATTTGTACCTGGCCTCTGCTGTTGCCAAAAACCTCCCTCTGAGTCACTTCGAAGAGACTGGCCTGAAAGTGCTAAAAATGACCCCTCTTCCTCCTCCTCCTCCTCCTCCTCCTGGGCCACCTCCTCTTCCATCATCGCCCTAAGTGTTTTCTCAAGGAGACATAGAAGTGGTATTGTAACGCTGATAACGGTGTCATCGCCACTGGCCATGTTGGTGGAGTACTCGAAACAGCGCAACAGGGCACACAGGTCTCGCATGGAGGCCCAGTCATTGGTGGTGAAGTGGTGCTGTTCTGTAGTGCGACTGACCCGTGCGTGCTGCAGCTGAAACTCCACTATGGCCTGCTGCTGCTCGCACAGTCTGTCCAGCATGTGCAAGGTGGAGTTCCACCTGGTGGGCACGTCGCATATGAGGCGGTGAGCGGGAAGGCCGAAGTTACGCTGTAGCGCAGACAGGCGAGCAGCGGCAGGATGTGAACGCCGGAAGCGCGAACAGACGGCCCGCACTTTATGCAGCAGCTCTGACATGTCGGGGTAGTTGTGAATGAACTTCTGCACCACCAAATTCAGCACATGCGCCAAGCAAGGGATGTGCGTCAAATTGGCTAGTCCCAGAGCTGCAACGAGATTTCGCCCATTATCACACACCACCAGGCCGGGCTTGAGGCTCACCGGCAGCAACCACTCGTCGGTCTGTTGTTCAATACCCCGCCACAACTCCTGTGCGGTGTGGGGCCTGTCCCCCAAACATATGAGTTTCAGAATGGCCTGCTGACGTTTACCCCGGGCTGTGCTGAAGTTGGTGGTGAAGGTGTGTGGCTGACTGGATGAGCAGGTGGAAGAAGAGGAGGAGGAAGCCGAGAAGGAGGAGGTGGCAACAGGAGGCAAAGAATGTTGCCCTGCGATCCTTGGCGGCGGAAGGACGTGCGCCAAACAGCTCTCCGCCTGGGGCCCAGCTGCCACTACATTTACCCAGTGTGCAGTTAGGGAGATATAGCGTCCCTGGCCGTGCTTACTGGTCCACGTATCTGTGGTTAGGTGGACCTTGCTACAGATGGCGTTGCGCAGTGCACACTTGATTTTATCGGATACTTGGTTGTGCAGGGAAGGCACGGCTCTCTTGGAGAAGTAGTGCCGGCTGGGAACAACATACTGTGGGACAGCAAGCGACATGAGCTGTTTGAAGCTGTCTGTGTCCACCAGCCTAAATGACAGCATTTCATAGGCCAGTAGTTTAGAAATGCTGGCATTCAGGGCCAGGGATCGAGGGTGGCTAGGTGGGAATTTACGCTTTCTATCAAATGTTTGTGAGATGGAGAGCTGAACGCTGGCGTGTGACATGGTTGAGACGCTTGGTGACGGAGGTGGTGGTGGTGGTGTTGGTGGTACATCCCCTGTTTGCTGGGCGGCAGGTGCCAACGTTCCTCCAGAGGCGGAGGAAGAGGCCGAGGCGGCAGCAGCAGAATAGGCCGAGGCGGCAGCAGCAGAAGAGGTAGCAGGGGGAGCCTGAGTGACTTCCTTGGTTTTAAGGTGTTTACTCCACTGCAGTTCATGCTTTGCATGCAGGTGCCTGGTCATGCAGGTTGTGCTCAGGTTCAGAACGTTAATGCCTCGCTTCAGGCTCTGATGGCACAGCGTGCAAACCACTCGGGTCTTGTCGTCAGCACATTGTTTGAAGAAGTGCCATGCCAGGGAACTCCTTGAAGCTGCCTTTGGGGTGCTCGGTCCCAGATGGCGGCGGTCAGTAGCAGGCGGAGTCTCTTGGCGGCGGGTGTTCTGCTTTTGCCCACTGCTCCCTCTTTTGCTACGCTGTTGGCTCGGTCTCACCACTGCCTCTTCCTCCGAACTGTGAAAGTCAGTGGCACGACCTTCATTCCATGTGGGGTCTAGGACCTCATCGTCCCCTGCATCGTCTTCCACCCAGTCTTGATCCCTGACCTCCTGTTCAGTCTGCACACTGCAGAAAGACGCAGCAGTTGGCACCTGTGTTTCGTCATCATCAGAGACATGCTGAGGTGGTATTCCCATGTCCTCATCATCAGGAAACATAAGTGGTTGTGCGTCAGTGCATTCTATGTCTTTCACCGCTGGGGAAGGGCTAGGTGGATGCCCTTGGGAAACCCTGCCAGCGGAGTCTTCAAACAGCATAAGAGACTGCTGCATAACTTGAGGCTGAGACAGTTTCCCTGGTATGCATGGGGGTGATGTGACAGACTGATGGGGTTGGTTTTCAGGCGCCATCTGTGCGCTTTCTGCAGAAGACTGGGTGGGAGATAATGTGAACGTGCTGGATCCACTGTCGGCCACCCAATTGACTAATGCCTGTACCTGCTCAGGCCTTACCATCCTTAGAACGGCATTGGGCCCCACCATATATCGCTGTAAATTCTGGCGGCTACTGGGACCTGAGGTAGTTGGTACACTAGGACGTGTGGATGTGGCAGAACGGCCACGTCCTCTCCCAGCACCAGAGGGTCCACTAACACCACCACGACCATGTCCACGTCCGCGTCCCTTACTAGATGTTTTTCTCATTGTTATGGTTCACCACAACAACAAATATATTATTTGGCCCAATGTATTGTATTCAAATTCAGCGGGATATAAATTTGAGGCCTAGTATTTAGGCGCTGGGTGACCGGTATGGATTTAGTGACAGAATTAGACTTGGAAATGCACAGAAGCGTGTGTGTGAAGTTATTCTGAATGACCCTATGTGCACCTTGAATATTATATACCCTTTTTGGGATAGATTTCAAATAGCTCTGATATAGCAGGAACCACTAAATTATGAAATTGCTAAATTGGGAATTGTATTTCAACCCAGAACAAAAAATGTGCTTTGACGGACACTAAATATCTTGCCCAGCAACAACAGTACAGCGGTAACGAGAGATTTAGCAGGATATAAATTTGAGGCCTAGTATTTAGGCGCTGGGTGACAGGTATGGGTTTAGTGACAGAATTAGACTTGGAAATACACAGTAGCGGGTGTGTGTGAAGTTATTCTGAATGACCCAATGTGCACCTTGAATATTATATACCCTTTTAGGGATAGATTTCAAATAGCTCTGATATAGCAGAAACCACTAAATTATGAAATTGCTAAATTGGGAATTGTATTTCAACCCAGAACAAAAAATGTGCTTTGACGGACACTAAATATCTTGCCCAGCAACAACAGTACAGCGGTAACGAGAGATTTAGCAGGATATAAATTTGAGGCCTAGTATTTAGGCGCTGGGTGACAGGTATGGGTTTAGTGACAGAATTAGACTTGGAAATACACAGTAGCGGGTGTGTGTGAAGTTATTCTGAATGACCCAATGTGCACCTTGAATATTATATACCCTTTTAGGGATAGATTTCAAATAGCTCTGATATAGCAGAAACCACTAAATTATGAAATTGCTAAATTGGGAATTGTATTTCAACCCAGAACAAAAAATGTGCTTTGACGGACACTAAATATCTTGCCCAGCAACAACAGTACAGCGGTAACGAGAGATTTAGCAGGATATAAATTTGAGGCCTAGTATTTAGGCGCTGGGTGACAGGTATGGGTTTAGTGACAGAATTAGACTTGGAAATACACAGTAGCGGGTGTGTGTGAAGTTATTCTGAATGACCCAATGTGCACCTTGAATATTATATACCCTTTTAGGGATAGATTTCAAATAGCTCTGATATAGCAGAAACCACTAAATTATGAAATTGCTAAATTGGGAATTGTACTTCAACCCAGAACAAAAAATGTGCTTTGACGGACACTAAATATCTTTCCCAGCAACAACAGTACAGCGGTAACGAGAGATTTAGCAGGATATAAATTTGAGGCCTAGTATTTAGGCGCTGGGTGACAGGTATGGGTTTAGTGACAGAATTAGACTTGGAAATACACAGTAGCGGGTGTGTGTGAAGTTATTCTGAATGACCCAATGTGCACCTTGAATATTATATACCCTTTTAGGGATAGATTTCAAATAGCTCTGATATAGCAGAAACCACTAAATTATGAAATTGCTAAATTGGGAATTGTACTTCAACCCAGAACAAAAAATGTGCTTTGACGGACACTAAATAACTTTCCCAGCTACAACAGGACAGCGGTAACGAGAGATTTAGCGGGATATAAATTTGAGGCCTAGTATTTAGGCGCTGGGTGACAGGTATGGGTTTAGTGACAGAATTAGACTTGGAAATACACAGTAGCGGGTGTGTGTGAAGTTATTCTGAATGACCCAATGTGCACCTTCAATATGATCTACCCTTTTAGGGATAGATTTCAAATAGCTCTGATATAGCAGAAACCACTAAATTATGAAATTGCTAAATTGGGAATTGTATTTCAACCCAGAACAAAAAATGTGCTTTGACGGACACTAAATAACTTTCCCAGCTACAACAGGACAGCGGTAACGAGAGATTTAGCAGGATATAAATTTGAGGCCTAGTATTTAGGCGCTGGGTGACAGGTATGGGTTTAGTGACAGAATTAGACTTGAAATACACAGTAGCGGGTGTGTGTGAAGTTATTCTGAATGACCCAATGTGCACCTTGAATATTATATACCCTTTTAGGGATAGATTTCAAATAGCTCTGATATAGCAGAAACCACTAAATTATGAAATTGCTAAATTGGGAATTGTACTTCAACCCAGAACAAAAAATGTGCTTTGACGGACACTAAATATCTTTCCCAGCAACAACAGTACAGCGGTAACGAGAGATTTAGCAGGATATAAATTTGAGGCCTAGTATTTAGGCGCTGGGTGACAGGTATGGGTTTAGTGACAGAATTAGACTTGGAAATACACAGTAGCGGGTGTGTGTGAAGTTATTCTGAATGACCCAATGTGCACCTTGAATATTATATACCCTTTTAGGGATAGATTTCAAATAGCTCTGATATAGCAGAAACCACTAAATTATGAAATTGCTAAATTGGGAATTGTACTTCAACCCAGAACAAAAAATGTGCTTTGACGGACACTAAATAACTTTCCCAGCTACAACAGGACAGCGGTAACGAGAGATTTAGCGGGATATAAATTTGAGGCCTAGTATTTAGGCGCTGGGTGACAGGTATGGGTTTAGTGACAGAATTAGACTTGGAAATACACAGTAGCGGGTGTGTGTGAAGTTATTCTGAATGACCCTATGTGCACCTTCAATATGATATACCCTTTTAGGGATAGATTTCAAATAGCTCTGATATAGCAGAAACCACTAAATTATGAAATTGCTAAATTGGGAATTGTATTTCAACCCAGAACAAAAAATGTGCTTTGACGGACACTAAATAACTTTCCCAGCTACAACAGGACAGCGGTAACGAGAGATTTAGCAGGATATAAATTTGAGGCCTAGTATTTAGGCGCTGGGTGACAGGTATGGGTTTAGTGACAGAATTAGACTTGAAATACACAGTAGCGGGTGTGTGTGAAGTTATTCTGAATGACCCAATGTGCACCTTGAATATTATATACCCTTTTAGGGATAGATTTCAAATAGCTCTGATATAGCAGAAACCACTAAATTATGAAATTGCTAAATTGGGAATTGTACTTCAACCCAGAACAAAAAATGTGCTTTGACGGACACTAAATAACTTTCCCAGCTACAACAGGACAGCGGTAACGAGAGATTTAGCAGGATATAAATTTGAGGCCTAGTATTTAGGCGCTGGGTGACAGGTATGGGTTTAGTGACAGAATTAGACTTGAAAATACACAGTAGCGGGTGTGTGTGAAGTTATTCTGAATGACCCAATGTGCACCTTGAATATTATATACCCTTTTAGGGATAGATTTCAAATAGCTCTGATATAGCAGAAACCACTAAATTATGAAATTGCTAAATTGGGAATTGTACTTCAACCCAGAACAAAAAATGTGCTTTGACGGACACTAAATAACTTTCCCAGCTACAACAGGACAGCGGTAACGAGAGATTTAGCGGGATATAAATTTGAGGCCTAGTATTTAGGCGCTGGGTGACCGGTATGGATTTAGTGACAGAATTAGACTGGGATATGGCCAAAAAATAACCACACTATTGCTGGTTAAATGCACTTGGTGACGGGCGCAGCTTGCCCCTGATGTAGTATATGGCCAAAAAATGAACAGACTATTGCTGGTTAAATGCACTTGGTGTCACAGCTTGACCAACCACACTACTGAGGGTTAAATGCACTTGGTGACGGGCGCAGCTTGCCCCTGATGTAGTATATGGCCAAAAAATAAACAGACTATTGCTGGTTAAATGCACTTGGTGTGACAGCTTCACCCTGATGTAGGCTTTAGCCAGAAAACAACCACACCATTGAGGGTTAAATGCACTTGGTGACAGGCGCAGCTTGCCCCTGATTTTGTATATGGCCAAAAAATGAACAGACTATTGCTGGTTAAATGCACTTGGTGTGACAGCTTCACCCTGATGTAGGCTTTAGCCAAAAAACAACCACACCATTGAGGGTTAAATGCACTTGGTGACAGGCGCAGCTTGCCCCTGATTTTGTATATGGCCAAAAAATGAACAGACTATTGCTGGTTAAATGCACTTGGTGTGACAGCTTCACCCTGATGTAGGCTTTAGCCAAAAAACAACCACACCATTGAGGGTTAAATGCACTTGGTGACAGGCGCAGCTTGCCCCTGATTTTGTATATGGCCAAAAAATGAACAGACTATTGCTGGTTAAATGCACTTGGTGTGACAGCTTCACCCTGATGTAGGCTTTAGCCAAAAAACAACCACACCATTGAGGGTTAAATGCACTTGGTGACAGGCGCAGCTTGCCCCTGATTTTGTATATGGCCAAAAAATGAACAGACTATTGCTGGTTAAATGCACTTGGTGTGACAGCTTCACCCTGATGTAGGCTTTAGCCAAAAAACAACCACACCATTGAGGGTTAAATGCACTTGGTCGCAGCTTGTGCTGGCGCACCACAAGACACAAAATGGCCGCCGATCACCCCAGAAAAATGTGACTGACAAACGGTCTGGGCAGCCTAAAAACAGTGAGCAATTGAGGATCAGCAGCTCAATGATCCACAGCTGCAGATCGATCAGTTAATCAAGTCCTTTGGAGGAGTTAATCTGCCTAATCTCGCCCTACTGTCGCAGCCGCAACCTCTCCCTACGCTAATCAGAGCAGAGTGACGGGCGGCGCTATGTGACTCCAGCTTAAATAGAGGCTGGGTCACATGGTGCTCTGGCCAATCACAGCCATGCCAATAGTAGGCATGGCTGTGATGGCCTCTTGGGGCAAGTAGTATGACGCTTGTTGATTGGCTGCTTTGCAGCCTTTCAAAAAGCGCCAAGAAAGCGTCACAAAAGCGCCAAGAAAGCGACGAACACCGAACCCGAACCCGGACTTTTACGAAAATGTCCGGGTTCGGGTCCGTGTCACGGACACCCCAAAATTCGGTACGAACCCGAACTATACAGTTCGAGTTCGCTCATCCCTAGTGGTGACTCAACGAATGTTAACACTGGTTGTGAAGGAGGAGTCATGCATTGGGTTGAGGTAAAGCTGAATCGTAAACTCATCTGGTTGGTTTGTGCTCTTCATACTAATGAGCTACCTTTGCGGCACTTGATCAAACAGTTGAATGGGAATGGTAAAATTGGCAACTGAACTTGAACTCAATCCCTCATTTGTCAGAATATCCTTTCCAGAGCCTTTGGTTCCATTGAGTGACACTGTTGTTAAAGATCTCTCTACAGATCAGGCTTATGGTTACAGGATAACTCAGGCCATAAGGACAGGTGTACTTCCAACTGATCTAGCATTAATAGAAATTGGTCCTGTAAGCCACTCTCTGTGGTTAACAACTGCAAATAGGATTTGTTGCATATGGGTTTCAAAACATGGCCTTAAAGGCAAAAACTTGAAGACGTTGCAACTGCTTGTGGAATACATTGTTGGCATATACTATCCCTGCCGGTTTACAATCAAATCGAAATTCTCTTGGGTGTAAGGTGTAAGCCACATTCTTTATCAATTGAAGCCCCTAAAATCCCAGAAGAAGGCAGTAGCAGATATTGTTTTGCAAACCATACAATGTTCATCATGGTTCGCATTTAGTGAAATGCGAACCATGATGAACATAAATAATTTTGATTTTGGGACCGGACAACCTCTTTAACCACTTCAACCCCGCTAGCTAAAACCCCCTTAATGACCAGGCCACTTTTTACACTTCTGCACTACACTACTTTCACCATTTATTGCTCGGTCATGCAACTTACCACCCAAATGAATTTTACCTCCTTTTCTTCTCACTAATAGAGCTTTCATTTGGTGGTATTTTATTGCTGCTGACATTTTTACTTTTTTTGTTATTAATCAAAATTTAACGATTTTTTTGCAAAAAAATGACATTTTTCACTTTCAGCTGTAAAATTTAGAAAAAAAAATGACATCCATATATAAATTTTTCGCTAAATTTATTGTTCTGCATGTCTTTGATAAAAAAAAAATATTTGGGCAAAAAAAAAAATGGTTTGGGTAAAAGTTATAGCGTTTACAAACTATGGTACAAAAATGTGAATTTCCGCTTTTTGAAGCAGCTCTGACTTTCTGAGCACCTGTCATGTTTCCTGAGGTTCTACAATGCCCAAACAGTAGAAAACCCCCACAAATGACCCCATTTTGTGCTGGAAGGGTTAAAAAAATAAAAAAAGTTAACTCACCTTCTCCTCTTGTTCGCGTAGTTCCCGGTCTGTTCTTTGCTAGCTGTGGGCTGAATGACCTGTGGTGACGTCAGATCACATGCTCCAAACACATGGTCCATCACCATGGTGATGGAGCATGTGATCTGACATCACCACAGGTCCTTTAGCCCAAGCCCACAGCTAGCAAAGAACAGACCGGGAACTATGTGAACAAGAGGAGAAGGTGAGTTAACTTTTTTATTTTTTTAACCCTTCCAGCACTATTATACTATGCATTCTGTAGTCAGAATGCTATTATTTTCCCTTATAACCATGTTATAAGGGAAAATAATACAGTGAATAGACTGTCACCTAGAACCCATGCGTGGATTATCGCACCGCAACGCACAAAGAGGAGCATGCTGCGATTTTCACGCAACGCATAAGTGATGCGTGAAAATCACTGCTCATGTGAACAGCCCCATAGAAATGAATGGGTCAGGATTCAGTGCGGGTGCAATGCGTTCAACTCACGCATCGCACCCGCGCAGAATACTCGCTCGTGTGAAAGGGGCCTAATAGAGCTTTCATTTGGTGGTATTTCATTGCTGCTGACTTTTTACTTTTTTTGTTATTAATCGAAATTGACCGAAATTTTGGCAAAAAAATGACATTTTTCATTTTCAGTTGTAAAAGTTTTCAAATAAAACTACATTTCTATATAAAATTTTCTCTAAATGTATTGTTCTACATGTCTTTGATAAAAAAATATGCAATAAGTGTATATTTATTGGTGTGCGCAAAAGTTATAGCGTTTACAAACTATGGTTCAAAAATGTGAATTTCCGCATTTTGAAGCAGCTCTGACTTTCTGAGCACCTGTCATGTTTCCTGAGGGTCTACAATGCCCAGACAGTAAAAACACCCCACAAATGACGCAATTTCGGAAAGTAGACACCCTAAGGTATTCGCTGATGGGCATAGTGAGTTCATGGAAGTTTTTATTTTTTGTCACAAGTTAGCAGAAAATGTTTTTTGTTTTTTTTTTCCTTACAAAGTCTCATATTCCACAAACTTGTGACAAAAAATAACATTTTACATGAACTAACCATACCCCTCACAGAATACCTTGGGGTGTCTTCTTTCTAGTGAAATGGTGCTTCAGACACTTTTATGCTTGGAAGACCAAGAAGAAATGAAAGCAGGGGTCCAGAAAATAATAGAATTAAGGAATGAAGATGATGATACACCAGGGGACCTATCTGTTCGGCCTAGGAAAACACCTGCAGTAAATCCATATGCAACTTCACTTTTGGAACTGATAGACTGGTCAGAAAAAGTATATGAACCTCCAAAAGCCAATGCAAGTTCCAAAGTGGCCATGTCATGGACAGTCCATAGAGAGGTGTGTGACACAAGTAACAGAGGATTCTGGCAAAGTGTATAATCTTGAGGATTCATTAGAGGCCAGAAAGCAAGCAGAAGAATGATGTCTAGGAATGAATCGAAACAAGATTTGATGAATATTGTTGGATGAAGCTTTAATTTTTTTTTTTTTTACAATGTGTTTTCAGTGTTTGATAATAGAGACAGAATATAAATAAAATTGTTTTACTTAAACTACTTTTTGAGCAAATGTGGGCAGAAGGAAATCTCAAACATGAAAAACAGGCAGTGAGAGCATATGTATGCATGGTGAGGGGTGTTAGGAACACATAAAAAATAATTTTGATTTTGGGACCGGACAACCTCTTTAACCACCTCAGCTCATCCTAGCTTAAACCCCCTTAATGACCAGACCACTTTTTACAATTCTGCACTACACTACTTTCACGGTTTATTGCTCGGTCATACAACCACCCAAATGAATCTTACCTCCTTATCTTCTCACTAAGGCCTCTTTCACACGGGCGTCATGTTTTTTGCCCGGATAAGAGGCGGGAGCGTTGCGAGAAAATGCGCAATTTTTCCGCGCGAGTGCAAAACTTTGTAATGCGTTTTGCACTCGCGTGAGAAAAATCGCGCATGTTTGGTACCCAAACCCGAACTTCTTCACAGAAGTTCGGGCTTGGGATTGATGTTCTGAAGATTGTATTATTTTCCCTTATAACATGGTTATAAGGGAAAATAATAGCATTCTGACTACAGAATGCATAGTATAATAGTGCTGGAAGGGTTAAAAAAATGAAAAAGTTAACTCACCTTCTCCTCTTGTTCGCGTAGTTCCCGGTCTGTTCTTTGCTAGCTGTGGGCTAAATGACCTGTGGTGACGTCAAATGACATGCTCCAATCACATGCTCCATCACCATGGTGATGGAGCATGTGATCTGACATCACCACAGGTCCTTTAGCCCAAGCCCACAGCTAGCAAAGAACAGATCGAGAACTACGCGAACAGGAGGATAAGGTTTGTTAACTTTTTTATTTTTTTAACCCTTCCAGCACTATTATACTATGCATTCTGTAGTCAGAATGCTATTATTTTCCCTTATAACCATGTTATAAGGGAAAATAATACAGTGAATAGACTGTCACCTAGAACCCATGCGTGAAAATCGCACCGCATCCGCACTTGCTTGCGGATGCTTGCGATTTTCACGCAACCCCATTCACTTCTATGGGGCCTGCTTTGCGTGGATTATCGCACCGCAACGCACAAAGAGGAGCATGCTGCGATTTTCACGCAACGCATAAGTGATGCGTGAAAATCACCGCTCATGTGAACAGCCCCATAGAAATGAATGGGTCAGGATTCAGTGCGGGTGCAATGCGTTCACTCACGCATCGCTCCCGCGCGGAATACTCGCTCGTGTGAAAGGGGCCTAATAGAGCTTTCATTTGGTGGTATTTCATTGCTGCTGACTTTTTTATTATTAATCGAAATTGACCGAAATTTTGGCAAAAAAATGACATTTTTCACTTTCAGTTGTAAAAATTTTCAAATAAAACTACATTTCTATATAAAATTTTCTCTAAATGTATCGTTCTACATGTCTTTGATAAAAAAAATATGCAATAAGTGTATATTTATTGGTGTGCAAAAGTTATAGCGTTTACAAACTATGGTTCAAAAATGTGAATTTCCTCATTTTGAAGCAGCTCTGACTTTCTGAGCACCTGTCATGTTTCCTGAGGGTCTACAATGCCCAGACAGTAAAAACACCCCACAAATGACGCAATTTCAGAAAGTAGACTCCCTAAGGTATTCGCTGATGGGCATAGTGAGTTCATGGAAGTTTTTATTTTTTGTCACAAGTTAGCAGAAAATGTTTATTTTATTTTTTTCCTTACAAAGTCTCATATTCCACAAACTTGTGACAAAAAATAACATTTTACATGAACTAACCATACCCCTCACAGAATACCTTGGGGTGTCTTCTTTCCAAAATTGGGTCACATGTGGGGTATTTATACTGCCCTGGCATTTTAGGGGCCCTAAAGCATGAGAAGTAGTTTTGAATCCAAACGTGTAAAAATGCCCTGTGAAATCCTGAAAGTACTTATTGGAATTTGGGCACCTTTGCGCATCTTGGCTGCAAAAATGTGTCACACATGTGGTATCGCCGTACTCAGGAGAAGTAGGACAATGTGTTTTGGTGTGTCTTTTTACATATACCCATGCTGGGTGAGAGAAATATCTCTCTAAAAGGACAACTTTTCCATTTTTTTTATACAAAGTTGTCATTTGACAGAGATATTTCTCTCACCCATCATGGGTATATGTAAAAATACACCCCAAATCACATTGCCCTACCTCTCCTGAGTACGGCAATACCATATGTGTGACACTTTTTTGCAGCCTAGGTGCACAAAGGGGCCCAAATTCCAATGAGTATCTTGAGGATTTCACAGGGCATTTTTTACATATTTGGATTCCAAATTACTTCTCACGCTTTAGGTCCCCTAAAATGCCAGGGCAGTATAAATACCCCACAAGTGATCCCATTTTGCAAAGAAGACACCCCAAGGTATTCCGTGAGGGGCATGGCGAGTTCATAGAATTTTGTTTTTTTTGGCACAACTTAGCGGAAATTGAGGGTCTCCGCAATCATTACATGTATGGCCAGCATTAGGAGTTTCTGCTATTCTCCTTATATTGAGCATACGAGTAATGAGATTTTTTTTTTTTTTCGTTCAGCCTCTGGGCTGAAAGAAAAAATGTATGGCGCAGATTTCTTCATTCACATCAATCAATGTGTATGAAAAAATCTCTGCAAAAAAATGTGCAAAAAAAAAAAAAAAAGGAGGGAAAATGCATCTGCAGGACATAGGAGCTCTGCCCAACATCTAAACCCACTCAGCTCGTATGCCCTGGCAAACCCGATTTCTCCATTCACATCAATCGATGTGGATGAATAAATCATTGCCGGAATATTTTTTTTATAAAAAATGTTTGCCAAAGCATATGAACACCGCCCCTCAGCTCATAAGCCTCGGCAATCGTATCTTTTTTACTGCAGAGGAGAAATCTCGTCTTGCAGCGCCACATACACCGACTTTTGTGTAATCTGACAGCAGAGCAATGCTTCTGTCAGAATGCACATCAGTGCTGCAGCTGGTTGATCGGTTGGTCCACCTAGAAGGTAAAAAAACAGGGCGCAATGCAATAAATTTATTAACATTAACTTTATATAACATTTGAAACAGAACATTAACGTTTATAAACTTTATTGAACTTTTGGAACATTAACTTTTTTGCTTACCTGTGATTTATTTTTTATTTTTTTACCTTTATAGGACAAACCTCTCCTTCCCCATGGGACAATGTGCAAAGCGCAAATCTCCCAGAGATGTGGCGAAGTACATTATGCACTTTGTCCCAGGTGAAAGGAGAGGTTTGCAGCAGCTATGAGTGAAAGGGCCCTTAAAACCCCTGTGTGCCTGTCCTGTGTCATGCAATCCCAATACTAATAGTGTACCTGTGTGTGGTACTTCCGGAAACACTCCTCTAAACATAGGGCAGGGTAGTCAGGGCAGTCAGGACAGAAATAGTGGGTGTCACGCTTTATTCCACTCTTGCTACAGACACCAAAAAAAATTCGGGGTGGTGCTTGGTTTGAGGTACCAGCAACGACACTGGGGAAATGTCGCTTGTGTAGACGGCTCACTACACTGGTAATTGGGGCCACGGAACCTCCTGGATACAGGAGGTTCTCGATGATCTCTTTCTGAAATTTGAGGAAGGATCCTGTTCTTCCAGCCTTACTGTAGAGAAAAAAACTATTATAGACAGCCAATTGAATTAGGTATACAGACACCTTCTTATACCAGCGTCTGGTCCTGCGGAAGAGTAAATAAGGAGCCAATATCTGGTCATTGAATTCCACCCCTCCCATGAGCGAATTATAGTTGTGGACACAGAGGGGCTTTTCAATGACTCCAGTTGCTCGTCCAATTTCGATTGTCGTGTCTGCGTGAATGGAGGAGAGCATGTAAACATCATGCTTGTCTCTCCATTTCACCGCAAGCAGTTCTTCGTTACACAAGGCAGCCCTCTCCCCGCTTGCAAGACGGGTGGTAACGAGCTGTTGGGCGAAGCCCCCGTGAATAGGTCGCGCGGTGCCACAGCAGCCAATCTGTTCTAGAAACAAATGCCTGAAGAGGGGCACACTTGTGTAGAAATTGTCCACATAAAGATGGTACCCCTTGCCAAATAAGGGGGACACCAAGTCCCAGACTGTCTTCCCAATGCTCCCCAGGTAGTCAGAGCAACCGACTGGCTCTAGGGTCTGACCTTTACCCTCAAAGACACAAAATTTGTGCGTATAGCCTGTGGCCCTTTCAGAGAGCTTATACAATTTGACACCATACCCCATGCTTGGGATGTATTGTTTGAAGCCAAGGCGCCCGGTAAAATGTATCAGGGACTCGTCTATGCAGATGTTTTGCTCAGGGGTATACAAATCAGCAAAAGTGTTAAAGTGGTCTATGAGGGGCCAAATTTTGTGGAGCCGGTCAAAAGCTGGGACGGGAGGTGCTATTGTCGCTAAAGTGCAGGAAACGCAGGATGATCTCAAATCGTGTCCTGGACATGGCAGCAGAGAACATGGGCATGTGATGAATTGGGTTCATGGACCAATATGACCGCAATTCATGCTTTGTTGTCAGGCCCATGTTGAGGAGAAGGCCCAGAAAAGTTTTAAATTTGGAAACTTGGACGGGTTTCCACTGGAAAGACTGGGCATAAAAGCTTCCTGTGTTGGCGGCTATAAATTGAGTGGCATACCGGTTTGTTTCTGCCACAATTAAGTCCAAGAGCTCCGCAGTCAGGAACATCTAAAAAAAAAAAACTAGTGCCGATCCGATCTGAGCTGTCTCAACCCAAACTCCAGACTGGGCGGTGAAAGAGGGAACTACTGGTGCGGCTGAAGTTGGGGGCTGCCAATCAGGGTTTGCCAGCACCTCAGGGACTCTACGGGCCTGTCTGTGCGGTGGCTGTGACGGGGGAACTAATTCACGTGCCACCGTACCAGCTTCAACTACCCTTCTGGTGCTCGCCTCTTCACCATGTTATACGGCAGTGCTGGTACTAGGTCCAGGATGGGCTGCGCTGCTGGTGTATGCCTCACCACGTAATCCGATAGCGCCAGCCCCACTCTGCTGCCCTTGAAGCGGATCCTGCGCAACCTGTGGTCTAGCAACACGGGGCCGGGTACACCTGGTGGTATCAGGGACCTCAACTTCATCGTCCGAACTTTGGGTCAGACTGCCACTGCTTTCTACAGGTTCGTATTCTGACCCGCTGGATTCGTCAGATGAGGGTTCCCATTCCTGATCCGACTGGGTCAGAAGCCTGTAGGCCTCTTCAGAAGAATACCCCTTACTTGTTATTTGGTCAACTAAATTTAGGGGGTATTCCCTGAGACTACCCAAGAAAAAAAGCAAGCCTGTCTTACAAATGGGAAGCTAGCGAAGTACAGGAAGCCGCTGCGATTGATAAAAAATATCAAAACTGATTTTTTTTTTATCGCCACAGCGCTTGTGAAGTGATTGTGCAGTGATAAAAAATAAAATTAAATGTTGTCACTGCGGTGGGGCGGGTGTGGGTGAACACACGTGTGGGCGACCGATGAGGCCTGATCAGGCAAACACTGCGTTTTGGGTGGAGGGCGAGCTAAGGTGACACTAATACTATTATAGATCTGACTGTGATCAGTTCTGATCACTTACAGATACTATAAAAGTACCAATGCTGATTAGCAATACGCTAATCAGCGAATCAGTGACTGCGGTGCGGTGGGCTGGGCGCTAACCGACGCTAACTACCTACCAAAGGGGCCTAAACTAACCTAAAACCTAACAGTTAATACTGGTGAAAAAAAAAGTGACAGTTTGCACTGATCACTTTTTTCCCTTTAACTAGTGATTGACAGGGGTGATCAAGGGGTTAATTGGGATGATGGGGGGGTAATCTGGGGCTAAATGTGTAGTGTTTGGTGTACTCACAGTGATGGGTGCTCTCTGCTGGAACCAACCAACGAAAATGAACCAGCAGAGAGCACAGAAGCCATTTAACACATTATATTTATAAATATAATGTGTTAAATGGCTTCTGATTCTATTTTTTAAAAGTCACCAACCTGCCAGCGCTGATCATTGGCTGGTAGGCTACGCATGTGCAGGCCGGCTATGCTCGAAATCTCGCGTCTCGTGAGAAGACGCGCCGATGCGTCCAGGAGGAATAACCAATCCTGCGTTAGGTGGTTGGTTGGTGGTTAAACATGCAGCTGATGCTACACTTTGATGCAATACTATCCATTTATATCTTAGTTTAGGCCACTGTCACAGATTCTGTCAGAAAGACTGCACAAAAAAGTCCTGCATGCAAGAATTTTTGTCTACTAAAGAAGCAGCACCCTGAGCAGACCCCATTATAGTCAATGAAGTCTCTTCAGCTCAGAAGTTGAGAAATTTTGCCCCTCTAATGATTAAGCTTTTGCTACAAACTCAATCATGTACTGTATCTGGGACTGCACATATGTGTGCGATCCCAACATGAAAACACAACCAGCTACTGCCTTTTCACGATTTAAAGCCCATTTATCTATACCTCCTTTATATAGTAGGCGGAATTAAACAGGTTAAGGTTGGACCGCTACACATGGGCCAGTGCTGTGTGCTTGCCCCCCAGGCAACAATTTGCAAGCCAGCCCCTGGGTATCTAAATGAAAATAATCATATAACACTATATTTGCACTGGTTTATGAGGGATCGGTCATTTAAAACTAACTTAATCAGTTTTTATGAGGAGCTAAGTTCTAGACTGGACTGAGTATGGATGTCACATATCTCGACTTCTCCAAAGCATTTCATACTGTGCCACATAAAAGGTTGTTACATAAAAATAGAAAGCTTGGACTAGGAGAATATGTCTTTACTGTATGTAGGGCCAGTGCAAGGATTTATGCCAACACAAGCGAAGCTACATTTTGGCGCCCCCCCGCCCCAGAAGTTGAACTCTATGGTTCAGTTGACCCAATGTTGTCCATTTATTATAGCCGTACTACAGACGCTAAAATGCTCCAATAGTTCAGCCAAGTGAAAGCAGAGAGGTTTCCATGTGTTCTCTAAATATAGCTTAAAAAGAATCAAGATAAAAGGCAGAATTAAAAAACAAACAAACCAACATCAATGTAAAGAACCATAAGAAGACAAATAGCGCATACGCACAACCGCCATTTTCTGATCCATTCATTTTTATGGGGTTGAATTTTTGCAACTGTTCTGCAAATTACAGAGCAAGTCCTATTCTTGTTCATACTTTCAGACGATAACAGCCCTTGCAATTGATGGGTGTGAGAAAAATACAGAATACACGCAGAAGAACCCCCCTCGCAGCTCACCTGGCCCTGGTCCCGTCTGCAGCAGCTGGCTTCTCCTCGGTGTGGTCCTGGTTAGTGATGAGCGGCAGGGGTCCTATTAGAATTTGCGATATTTCGCGAATATTTTTTAGAATATTCGTCGAATATTTGAAAATTTGCGATTTTTTTTTACTTGAAAAATCGGCAAGATAATGATTGTGTAATATGCAAATTTTCGTAATTTGAATTTTCGGATTTTAAATTTTTATTGCAAATTATTCAATTTACAACTATTAGACAAAGATTATGGCAACATTATTAGATAAATTCCTCTATATTAGATTTTTTTCGAATATTCGCTATACCTGTATTGCTATAACTTAGTTTTTTAGAATATTTGTAATATTCTAAAACAAGAATGTATAGCAATATAGCGAATATTCGAAAAAAAAAAAAACGAATATAGAGCAATTAAGCTAATATAGAGCTATAATCAATATTTTTATAGTAATTTTTTTCTAATCTGAACTTTAGATGAGAAAAAAAATTACAACTATTAGAGAGAGAAGATTATAGCACTATATTAGCTAAATTGCTCTATATTCGTTTTTTTTTTTTTTCGAATATTCACTATATTGCTATAACTTAGTTTTTTGGAATATTTTTAATATTCTAAAACAAGAATATATAGCAATATAGCAAATATTCGAAAAAAACCAAATATAGAGCAATTTAGCTAATATAGCGCTATAATCTTTTTTTTTTTATAGTTGTAATTTTTCATCTGAAGTTCAGATTGGAAAAAAATTACAACTATAAAAAAAAAAGATTATAGCACTATATTAGCTAAATTGCTCTATATTTGTTTTTTTTTGAATATTCGCTATATTGCTATAACTTCGTTTTTTCGAATATTCGTAATATTCTAAAACAAGAATATATAGCAATATAGCGAATATTCGAAAAAACTAATATAGAGCAAAATTCGCAAACACTACTACTCAAAGTCAAGTATATTGCAGCCTTCTTATTGGTCCACAAGCTAGAAGCAGGAAGGAATCATGTGTACTGATTAAAAAATTAAAATAAAAAATGTAATATTCGAAATTACGAATATATATAACTATATTCGAAATATTCGCAAATTTTCGAAGTACCTATATTCGTGATAAAAAATGTAAATTCGAATATTCGTGATCAACACTAGTCCTGGTATCTTCTCTCTGCTTCAGACAATCGCTGGTTTGAGGACCATATTTTTCACCCTCTAAGACGCACCAAAGGTTTAGAGGAGGATAATAATAAAACAAGTATTTTCCATTACACCTCAGGTCAGACCAGCAATCAGACCCTAATGTTAATCAGACCTCAGATCAAACTCCCAATGCCTCAGATCAGACCCCCATGTCAGACATCAGACCCCATCCATCAGCTCCCCATGTCAGCCATTAGCCCCCATCCATCAGCCCCATGTAAGCCATCATGCCCCCATGTCAACCATCAGACCCCCATGTCACATTTCTCCTCCTCTTTTTTACATAATCCCCTCTGTCACATTTCTCCCCCTTCATGTCAACCATCAGACCCCCATGTCACATTTCTCCCCCTCTTTTTTACATAATCCCCTCTGTCACATTTCTCCCCCTTCATGTCAACTTTCTCCTTCTCAAGGACTCAATGTCACATTTTTTCCCCTCCATGTCAAATCACCTGTCACATCAGCCCTCCATGTCACATTTCTCCCCCTCCTTATCACATTTCACCCATCAATGTCACATTATTTCTCCCCCTCCAAACCATGTCACATCACCCCCTTCGTGTCACATCAAGATCACATCATTACCCCCTATTGTGTCACATTTCTCCCCCCCCCCCCCCGTGGCACATCATCCCCCTCCCCCTGGCCGGCCCTGGCCCCATACCCATGTCACAGACTACAGACATTGTTCCCCCTCCCATCATATCACGGTCATTATCCTCCCCTCTATTTATGATTGTTGTTTGTGTAATCTTTTTTGCGCTAGTGAGCTCATCAGTGATCACCTACCTACCTGGCCTGCTGCTACGGCAATCTGGCTGTGTGTGAGTCAAACTCACAGACACAGTCAGCTCCAGTCCCTGCTGTCGCCCTCCGCCACTGCGCCACTAGCCAGTCACACCCCCTGGCCTGACCCCGTGACCGTGTTTCCGTGCTGCTCTTTGAGTGAGGGCTAGGGTCGCGTGCAGGCTGGGGCCTGATGGTCAGCGAACACATGCGGGCTGCCATCTTTAGTAAGGTAGACTCACCCGTTTGGCGATGCACAGGTAAGCCCTTACCTGTGCCTGTGTCAGGAGCTGGTCCGCAGAACAGCCCGATGAAGGCCCCCAGCTGGCAAACACTGCAAACTGACCATCACTGCTCACAAGTAAGTGATAAAAAAAAAAAAAGCCGCTTGGTCTGCCTTATAGTAGCGCCAGCCCTGACTGTATGTGGGTAAGTAACTGGATCAGTGATAGAAAACAGAGCGTGGTTATTAATGGTAAACACTCAGATTGGGTCACTGTCACTAATGCAGTACCTCAGGGGTCAGTATTGTGCCCTATTCTCTTCAATATTTGCACAGCAAAATATGAATTTTTGAAGATGACACTAAGGTCTCATGCACAGGACTGTTGTTTGTTGTGGCGTGCAAAACATTCGGACAGCACTCCGTGTGCTGTCCACATCCGTGGTTCCGTTCCGTGGCCGCGTGCATGAGGCCTAAGGCTACTTTCACACTCACGTTTGTTGCGGATCTGTCATGGATCTGCACAGATGGATCCAGTTCAGATACGGATCAGTTTGTATTATCTTTAACATAGCCGAGACGGATTTGTCTTGAACACCATTGAAAGTCAATGGAGGATGGATCCATTTTCTATTGTGCCAGATTGTGTCATAGAAAACGGATCCGTCCCCATTGACTTACATTGTGTGTCACAACAGATCAGTTTGGCTCAGTTTTGTCAGACGGACACCAAAACGCTGCAAGCAGCGTTTGGTGTCCGCCTCCCAAGCGGAATGGAGATGGAATGGAGGCAAACTGAGGCAAGCTGATGCATTTTGAGCGGATCCTTTTCCATTCAGAATGCATTAGGGCAAAACTGATCCGTTTTGAACCATTCGTGAGAGCCCTGAACGGATCTCACAAACAGAAAGCCAAAACACCAGTGTTAAAGTAGCCTAAACTGTGTAAAGTAATTAACAGGGAAGAGGACAGTATACTGCTACAGAGGGATCTGGATAGATTGGTGGTTTGGGCAGATAAGTGGCAGATGAGGTTTAACAGTGATTATTGTAAAGTTATAAACACGGGAAGAAATTATGCAAATCCACACCATATTCACCAGTACATACTAAACAGGAAAACACTGGGTAACACTGACATGGAAAAGGATTTAAGAAATCACAGCTAAAACGATATCCCGTCCTTGAAGGTGGTTTTGATTGATGGAGTTGCAGTGTTGGTGCCCACTAGTTCCTTTTCAGAGAATATTTCATTGGCCTCCAATAGCCATTTATTTGTATCTAATTGTGTGCTTAGAAAGCCTGCCATATCCTAATGTGAGAACCTCTCACAGATAATTTAATAAGATCTAATCATGAAATCACAGCTAAGACGATATCCTGTCAGAGGGAGAATAAACACGGATGGTATGTATATATTATGTAATCACAGGGTACTACATATCATAAAACATAGCCTTTATTAATTAGTACGTATCAAATAACAAACTCCCATATAGACAAACACAAAAAAGAAAAGAATAACAACTCTTCATGAGTGGAGTGTGCACACAGTGCACTCTGTGACAGTGTTTCTGTTTCTCGAAAGATAGTACAGACACACTGTGATCTAGGCAGGGTGATAACTTCCTAGTTTGAGCCTATCCCTAGATGGAAAAGGATTTAGAAATTTTAGTGGACAGCAAATTTAAAGGGGTTGTCTGCACTATATAAATATAGGTGAATCTGCTTTATAACACGGGCAGGGCCCTCTCTCCTTCTGTACCAGTTTGTACCTCATTTTGTTTATGATTAGTGCAATTGTCTGTATTATGTATGTATACCTCTTCTCATATGTACAGCGCTATGGAATGAATGGCGCTTAAATAATAAATAATAATAATAATAATAATAATAATAACATATCTATGAATACCTTTGTAAATTAATCTCTTTATCTATAATAGTTTGTTTCTTCTCTGCTGATGTGACCCGCGTCATCCTCCAGCAAGCACCCTGTGCTGACGTGTAGTGTACAGACTAAGCCCTGCCTTAGGGAGTGGCCCGGCTCTGTACACGAAACGACAAAGCTTGTGGAAGTCCCCCTCCCTCTGCGTCTGGCTGCCGGCCGGCTCCTGTGAGGGATCGCGCATGCACGATCATTGCCAGTGCCGACAGCCTTGTCAAAAGAGTATCTCCCTGATCCACTGGTGTGCCCGCCCCCCTCCCTCTGCGTCTGGCTGCTGGCCGCTCCTGTGAGGGATCGCACATGCGCAATCCTTACCAGTCTCGGTAGCCTTGAGAAAAAAGCATTGAACTGATCCACTGGCCATCAGACCCCAAAGTCACCTCCCCCCAGACAACCACATACAAGTAAAGTCCTTGCCCATGATTCGAAAAAATAAATAAATAATAATAATATATATATATATATATATATATATATATATATATATAGTGGGGATTTGCTCTGGTAGACAGCTTAGTGGACGCAGTATAGCAGCAATCATAAAGTCTTGAACTTAAATAGTTCAGTGTTTATTCACACAAAAGGCAAAACAAAATAACAGTTCTCAGTATTGGTGTATGTTCACACCATGGAAAGTCCACAGAACACAAACATTCACCTTGTTAGCAGTTTTTCATCAGCCATCCACTGCAGGCTTTAGATGGCCTGTTTTTCAGCAATGCAGCTCTCAGTGCTTTAGCACAGTACACCTCATGCAGATCCCAAAAGCACAGCTTCACTGTGAAGTGGAGGATAATCCACACAACTGTGACTGCTGGCTGGGTTTTTATATCCTAAACCAAAACCCAGCCTGGAACGTGGGGAGCAGCCACCCACCCTGCACTTTGGCTGCTCCCAGTAAGAGCCGGCCCGGATCGGCTCTACAGCCATACTAAATAACAAATAGTGTCAGTCAGCACTAGCTGCCTCTGACACTAAAAATTACCAGCTCTTACCTCACTGAGGCCAGGAATCTCGGTGACACATACCTTTGGTTAATGATGGGGTGTATATATATATATATAAAAAAGTCTACACACCCTTTTAAGATGTCAGGTTTCTGTGCTGCAAAAGAATGAGACAAAGATAAATCATTTCAGAACTTATTCCACCATTAATGTGACCTATAAACTGTACCACTCAATTGAAAAACAAACTGAAATCTTTTAGGTTCAGGGAAGAAAAAAAAAAAAAAAAAAGAATGTGGTTGCATAAGTGTGCACACCCTCATATAACTGGGGATGTAGCTGTGTTCAGAATTAAGCACTCACATTCAAATTAATGTTACATAGAAGTCAGCATACACCTGCCATCATTTAAAGTGCCTCTGATTAACCCCAAATAAAGTTCAGCTGCTCTAGTTGGTCTTTCCTGAAATTTTCTTAGTTGCATCATACAGCAAAAGCCATAGTCCAAAGAGCAGTGATGGTCAGTTTGCAGTGTTCGCCAGCGAACACATGCGGGCTGCCATCTTGACTCACCCATCCGGCGATGCACAGGTAAGCCCTTACCTGTGCCGGGAGCCGATCTGAAATCAAATGTGGTCACCAGGAGCAGGCAGTTCCGAGACCAGCCCGTTGAATCAGCCCGAGACCACCGCATTTGATTTCAGACCGGCTCCCGGCACAGGCACGCGGAGCATCGCCGGACAGGGGAGTCAAGATTGCAGCCCGCATGTGTTCGCTGGCGAACACTGCAAACTGACCATCACTGCCAAAGAGAGTTTCCAAAGCGTCAGAGGGATCTCATTGTTAAAAGGTATCAGTCAGAAGAAGGATACCAAATAATTTCGAAAGGCATTAGATATACCATGGAACACAGTGAAGACAGTCATCATCAAGTGGAGAAAATATGGTACAACAGTGACATTACCAAGAACTGGATGTCCCTCCAAAATTGATGAAATACAAGAAGAAAACTGGTCTGGGAGGCTACCAAACACCTTTTTGCTTTCATCACTGGTCTGTTTGTTGGTGCCTTGCATTACAGAACAGTGGGCCCAACTAACAGTTGCCATGGACAAGATCCAGCAGCAGCTGAATGAATTAACGGGAGCCGTTAACCTGCTGTTCCAACGACGCCCAAATATACCAGCAGCCGCTGCAGCGCAAATCCAAGAGCAACTGACAACTGTGATGGAGGAGGTTCAGCAGCTTATCCAGGGAGCCTCAGCACTACCCGTCACTATCGCAAGGCATCAAAACAGAACCTAAGATCCCTCTGCCTGACCCCTTCACAGGAGAGCGACAGGAGTTCTTAAACTTCAGGGACTCCTGTCTCCTTTATTTCCAGTTACGACCGATGGCTTCTGGCACTCTCAGGCAGAGAATTGGGATTGTAATGTCACTGCTACGTGGAGACCCCCAACGTTGGGCATTTAACTTGCCTCAAGACCATACAGCTTTTTCGTCAGTGGATGCCTTCTTCGAGGCTATGGCTGTGATTTACGATGACCCGGATCGTACTCGCACCGCAGAGACCAATCTTGAGCATATTCAACAAGGCCGCCGCCCAGCTGAAGAATACGCTGCAGAATTCAGGCGATGGGCAGCTTTCACCACCTGGGGCGACGCAGCCCTACGCCATCGCTTCCGTTTGGGACTTTCGGATGCGGTCCGGGATCTTCTTTTGGCCTTGCCTACCCCCTTCTCGTTGGAAATGGCTATCTCTCAGGCAATCGATGCCGACAGGCGAATCCGTGAGAGGCGAGTGGAACGGTCGTCTCGGTTTTCATCCTCTCGACCACATCCAGGGCCTCTAAAATCGGCCGAAGAGCCAATGGAGGTTGGATCCTCCCATCTCACACAGGCAGAACGAGCTCGTCGCCAACAGAAAGGCCTGTGCCTATTTTGCGGAAAGTCTGGACACCTCGTTAAAACCTGTCCCCTCCTGCCGGCGGGAAACGAATGAACCTAGGGGGCATAGAGGAGAACCCCCTAGGTGCTATTATCCCTCCTCCAAGCCGGGTGATGGTATCCATATCCTTACGGTGGCAAGACAAGGTCCATGAGTTTTCAGCACTAATCGATTCTGGGGCCGCTGGGAATTTTGTGGACTCAACCTTGGTTCGTCGACTTGGCATCCCGTTGATCCAGCCGAAAACCACCATGTCAGTGACCGCGATTGATGGTTCCCCTCTTCAAGATGGTCGTGCAGTGTGGATGACTCCGGGAATACAGGTAACGGTGGGGGCTGATCATCGGGAGACCTTAAGCCTTTTTGTCCTTGACATGCCATCCACTCCCGTGATTTTGGGTCTCCCTTGGTTAAGGCTCCATAATCCAGTAGTGGACTGGCGCTCGGGTCTTATCTGTCAGTGGAGTACGGAATGCCTTACTAAGTGCATTCGTCCCGACCTGTCACTAGCCTCCATGGAAGTATTAAGTACTTTACCACAGCAGTATCATAATTTCCGAGATGTGTTCAGTCCTCAGGGGGCTGATGTATTACCCCCCCACAGGTCATATGATTGTCCTATAGACCTGTTGCCAGGCACCATGCCACCACGAGGGCATCTTTATAATCTCACTGGGCCTGAGGTTCAGGCTCAGCGGGAGTATATTAAAGAGAACCTTGAGAAGAATTTCATTCGTCCATCCACTTCCCCTGCTGGAGCTGGATTCTTCTTTGTGGAGAAGAAGGATGGAGGCTTGAGACCTTGCATCGATTATCGTGCCCTTAATCGGATTACGGTGAAGAATCGGTATCCACTGCCTCTGATTGATGATCTGTTTTCTCAGGTGGCAGGGGCCCGAGTCTTCACCAAACTCGATTTAAGGGGTGCTTATAATTTAGTTCGCATTAGAGAGGGTGACGAATGGAAGACCGCATTTAATACCAGAGACGGGCATTACGAGTATCTCGTGATGCCTTTCGGTCTCTGTAATGCTCCCGCGGTCTTCCAGGAGTTCATCAACGATGTTCTCAGAGATTTCTTGGATAGATGTGTTGTTGTCTATTTAGATGACATACTAATCTACTCTTCGGATCTGGTCTCTCATCGGAGACACGTGTGTCAGGTTTTCCAGAAGCTGAAGGAGAACCGCCTCTATGCCAAACTTGAGAAGTGTCTGTTTGAAGTGAAGGAGTTGCCTTTCCTGGGGTACATTATCTCAGAAAAGGGATTGGCTATGGACCCATCCAAACTTTCTGCTGTCTTGGATTGGCCTAAACCTAAGGATCTTAAGGGGTTGCAGCGTTTCT
Organism: Bufo gargarizans; assembly: GCF_014858855.1. Taxonomy (NCBI): domain Eukaryota; kingdom Metazoa; phylum Chordata; class Amphibia; order Anura; family Bufonidae; genus Bufo; species Bufo gargarizans. Next base: position 275,847,782 of record NC_058084.1, read on the forward strand.
TAGGCTTTGCCAACTTCTACCGCAAGTTTATTAAGAATTTTTCTGCGATAGTAGTACCTCTCACCAACCTCACTAAGAAGGGAGCTAATCCTTCTAAGTGGACGAGAGAGGCAGTCAGAGCCTTTGAGACGCTGAAACAGGCCTTTTGCACGGCACCAATTCTTACTCATCCAGACACCTCCAGACCTTTTGTTCTCGAGGTCGATGCCTCAGAGGTCGGTGTAGGGGCGGTTCTCTCACAGTATTCTGGGGACCCCGAGAGGTTACATCCCTGTGCCTTCTTCTCTCGGAAGCTCTCTCCAGCCGAGTGTAATTATGATATCGGCAATACAGAGCTTCTGGGAGTAAGATTGGCTTTTCAAGAGTGGAGACATTGGCTAGAGGGTGCAGAACATCCCATCACGGTTTACACTGACCACAAAAATTTGGAGTATCTAGAGAGTGCCAAAAGACTCAACTCCCGACAAGCCAGGTGGGCATTGTTTTTCACCCGCTTTAATTTCCGCCTCACTTATAAACCAGGTTCCAAAAACGTGAAGGCAGATGCCCTGTCCCGCTGCTTCCCTGAGGCTGCTTCCGTCCTGGACTCTGAGCCAGAAACCATTCTCCCAACTAAATGTTTTCTTGCTGCCCTGGGGGCCGCAGAAGTAATGGAGGACTTGTCCTCTCTTCTTGAGCCCTCACAGGCAGAGAGTCCACCTGACAAACCCGAGGGACGATGGTTCGTACCCATTAACCTTCGATTGGAGGTCACCCGACAGCTTCATGACTCAAAGTCTGCCGGGCATTTGGGTGTTAAAAAAACACTTGCCCTTGTTAAACGTCACGTGTGGTGGCCCAACATGTCCGTGGATGTTAAGGCCTATATCCAGGCATGTACTGTTTGCGCCAGATGTAAACCGTCCCGGTCTGCCCCTTCTGGGACTTTACTCCCACTGCCTATTCCCCAGGCTCCATGGACTCACATTTCCATGGATTTCATCACAGATTTGCCAAGGTCCTCTGGAAGTACGGTAATCTGGGTAGTGGTGGACCGTTTTAGTAAAATGGCCCATTTTATCCCACTCCCTGGATTTCCCTCGGCCAGAGAATTGGCAGATCTGTTCTTGAATCATGTCTTTCGATTACACGGAGCGCCGGATGACGTTGTTTCAGACAGAGGAGTGCAATTCATCTCCCGCTTCTGGCGTTCTTTCTGCTCCCGATTGGGTATTAATTTGTCTTTTTCTTCTGGTTTTCACCCAGAGACCAACGGTCAGACGGAAAGGACTAACCAGACCCTGGAGCAATATCTCCGGTGCTTCGTGTCAGACTGCCAGGAGGAATGGGCAGCGTATCTACCCTTTGCGGAGGTGGCTTATAATAACTCTGAGCATGCTTCCACTAAGATGTCTCCGTTCAGGTGTGTGGGGGGCAGGGATCCAAGACTCTCTTCTTTGGCCGGACCCTTCACTGACTCACCGGTGGTGGATCAGTGGTTCAAGGATAGACGTCCCATTTGGTCGTCGGCCCAGCGGAATCTCCGCAGTGCGGTGGCGCAACAGAAGAAATTTGCTGATCGTCATCGCACCGTAGAGCAAAAGTTTAAGGTGGGAGATCAGGTGTGGGTCTCCACCCGGAACATTCCGCTGCGTCAGCCATCTTCCAAGTTGGGTCCTCGATTCATTGGCCCATACCCGGTGACACAAAAGATCAACCGAGTTACGTACAAGGTTGCTCTTCCACCGTCGATCCGAGGAGTGAACACCTTTCATGTTTCACTTCTCAAATCGGCAGCCGACTCCGCTCCCTTCATTCAGACCCCATCCCCGCTGGAGGTCCAAGGGGTACCGGAGTTCGAAGTGAACAGAATTTTGGACTCTCGTTTTGTCCAAAGGTCTCTTCAATACTTGGTGGACTGGAAGGGTTTTGGTCCAGAGGAGAGATGTTGGATACCTGCTCGCCAGGTGCATGCGGATGAGTTGGTGGCAGCCTTTCACCGGGATAATCCGGGGAAAGCTTGCTTGGAGTCTTCAGAGCCGCCTCCTCGAGGGGGGGTAATGTAAGATCCTCACCTGCTTTGCACTCCAGGGGAACCAAGAGGGGTCCTCGTGGAGTTGCGGGACAGGTTATGCGTGTCTCTGATGCACCAGCGCTGACCCCTTTGCGAGCCAGTGTGGAGATGCGTTCGCGTGGACATCGGAGGGGAGGACCGTCGGAGTCCCGGGGACAGAGTGGCCAGGCGAGTGACAAGACGCCGCGGCCAGAGTTGTCTCCGGTGTCTCCTGCGACTTCCGTTTCTGCATCTGGGTCCACGCGCTCACATACTCGCGCTGAGTCAATCATGCGTCCATGCGTACGCATGAGGGCAGGTTCGCAAAGGGATACACGGTCGCGAGTACGCGCTTCTTATGCACTTCGTCGACCAGTGGCGCATATTATACTGACTCACAAGAGCAAAGTGGATTAGGGAGCCAGCCATGGGTTAATCAACTTGTGATTGCCTTAGGCCTTGTACTCAGGTGCAGGGCAATTTGTTCACCTATGGTAGTGGACACTTGGCACCCTGGGATTGGTCAGCAGGCATTTAAAAGGAGGTCTCTCAGGGTGATCAGTGCCCACTGTTATTTTCCCTCAACCAGGTATAGGTCACAACTCCTAGTGACTGAGGACTGCCAGGAACTTTGTCCTTTACAGCGGACCCAAGATCTGGAGTGACTCGACTGCCAAGTGCACAGCATCATTCAGCACTGGTTGGGACTATTCCTGGAATCTCCTTGCCTGGTTTTTTGTTATTATTCCTTGTTACCAGCAAGTGTCCTGGACGTTTATGTTTCTGGTGAATAAACACCTTTTTGCTTTCATCACTGGTCTGTTTGTTGGTGCCTTGCATTACATATGGTCTGATGAAACCAAGGTTGAACTTTTTTTGCATAATTCCAAAAGATATGTTTGGCGCAAAAACAACACTGCACATCAACAAAAGAACACCATAACCACAGTGAAGCATGGTGGTGGCAGCATCATGCTTTTGCTATTTTTCTTCAGCTGGAACTGGGGCCTTAGTTAAGCTAGAGGGAATTATGAACAGTTCCAAATACCAGTCAATATGGCACGAAACCTTTAGGCTTCTGCTAGAAAGCTGAACATGAAGAGGAACTTCATCTTTCAGCATGACAACAACACAAAGCATACATCCAAACCAACAAAGGAATGGCTTCACCAGAAGAAGATTAAAGCTTTGAAATGGCCCAGACAGAGCCCAGACCGGAATCTGATTGAAAATCTGTGGGGTGATCTGAAGAGGGCTGTGCACAGGAGATGCCCTCGCAATCTGACAGATTTGGAGTGTTTTGCAAAAAGAGTGGGCAAATCTTGCCAAGTCAAAATGTGCCATGCTGATAGACTCATACCCAAAAAGACTGAGTGCTGTTATAAAATAAAAAGGTGCTTCAACAAAGTTTTAGTTTAAGTGTGTGCACACTTATGTAACCATATTATTTAATTTTTATATTTTTTCTTCCCTCTACCTAAAAGATTTCAGTTTGTTTTTCAATTGAGTTGTACAGTTTATAGGTCACATTAAGGCCTCATGCACACGACCGTTGTGTGCATCCGTGGCCGTTGTGCCGTTTTCCGTTTTTTTTTCGCGGACCCATTGACTTTCAATGGGTCCGTGGAAAAATCGGAAAATGCACCGTTTTGCAGCCGAGGCCGTGATCCGTGTATCCTGTCCGTCAAAAAAATATGACCTGTCCTATTTTTTTGACGGACAACGGTTCACGGACCCAAAGAACACGGATGCACACAAGATTGGCATCCGTGTCCGTGATCCGTGGCCGTAGGTTGCTTTCATACAGACGGATCCGAAGATCCGTCTGCATAAAAGCTTTTTCTGATCTAAGTTTTCACTCCGTGAAAACTCATTTCCGACAGTATATTCTAACACAGAAGCGTTCCCATGGTGATGGGGACGCTTCTAGTTAGAATACACTGCAAACTTGGTACAAGACTGCCCCCTGCTGCCTGGCAGCACCCGATCTCTTACAGGGGGATATGATAGCACAATTAACCCCTTCAGGTGCGGCATCATATCCCCCTGTAAGAGATCAGAGCTGCCAGGCAGCAGGGGGCAGACCCCCCCCCCCTCCCCAGTTTGAATATCGTTGGTGGCACAGTGTGCCCCCACCATCGCCCCCCCCTCCCTCCCTCTATTGTATTAAATCGTTGGTGGCACAGTGTGCCAACCACCATCGGCCCCCCTCCCTCCCTCTATTGTATTAAATCGTTGGTGGCACAGTGTGCCAACCACCATCGCCCCCCCCCCCCCCCTATAGCAGTAACATTGGTGGCAGTGTGCGGTCTCAACAGTAGAAGATTCATACTTACCTGCTTCTTGCTGCTGCGATGTCTGTGTCCGGCCGGGAGCTCCTCCTACTGGTAAGTGACAGTTCTTTAGCAATGCGCCGCACAGACCTTTCACTTACCAGTAGGAGGAGCTCCCGGCCGGACACAGACGTCGCAGCAGCAAGAAGCAGGTAAGTATGAATCTTCTACTGTTGAGACCGCGCACTGCCACCAATGTTACTGCTATAGAGGGAGGGAGGGGGGGGGGCGATGGTGGTTGGCACACTGTGCCACCAACGATTTAATACAATAGAGGGAGGGACGGGGGCCGATGGTGGTTGGCACACTGTGCCACCAACGATTTAATACAATAGAGGGAGGGAGGGGGGCCGATGGTGGTTGGCACACTGTGCCACCAACAATTTAATACAATAGAGGGAGGGAGGGGGGGGCACACTGTGCCACCAACGATATTCAAACTGGGGAGGGGGGGGCTGCCCCCTGCTGCCTGGCAGCCCTTATCTCTTACAGGGGAATATGATAGTACAATTAACCCCTTTAGGTGCCGCACTTAAAGGGGTTAATTGTGCTATCATATCCCCCAGTAAGAGATCGGGTGCTGCCAGGCAGCAGGGGGCAGTCTTGTACAAAGTTTGTAGTGTATTCTAACCTGAAGCGTCCCCATCACCATGGGAACGCCTCTGTGTTAGAATATACTGTCGGATTTGAGGTTCACAAAGTAGCTCATATCCGACAGTATATTCTAACATAGAGGCGTTCCCATGGTGATGGGGACGCTTCAAGTTAAAATATACCATCGGATTGGAGAAAACTCCAATCCGATGGTATAAAAGAACTCCAGACTTTACATTGAAAGTCAATGGGGACGGATCCGTTTGAAATGGCACCATATTGTGTCAACATCAAACGGATCCGTCCCCATTGACTTGCATTGTAATTCAGGACGGATCCGTTTGGCTCCGCACGGCCAGGCGGACACCAAAACGACTTTTTTTTCATGTCCGTGGATCCTCCAAAAATCAAGGAAGACCCACGGACGAAAAAACGGTCACGGATCACGGACCCACGGACCCCGTTTTTGCGGGTCGAAAAAAAACTGTCGTGTGCATGAGGCCTAAAGGTGGAAAAAGTTTTGAAATGATTTATCTTTGTCTCATTTTGTTTACACCACAGAAACCTGACATTTTAACAGGGGTGTGTAGACTTTTTATAGAACTTGATTTTTGTCCCTATAGGGCCCTCAGGAGATTGTAGCAAAAATCCAACCACTGTCACCTGACCAAAAGCTCCTTTTAGGGGGTCCTATCTATATGTTAAAACTTTAACCTTCATATCATTGGTGGAGGGGAGCGACACTCGGCTGATGTCACTCCCCCCGCCTACGTGTCATTCCCGCAGAGTCTCACAGGATTGGTTGATATATATGCCAATCGTTCAGTACCCAGAAGATCTTGCGTGATAGGCGGCAAGAAAGCATCATCAGTGATGCAATACTATGTAAGGGGGCGTGCAATTCAATTCATTGGTGGAGAGGAGCAGCACTTGGCAGTTGTCACTCCCCCCACCCACCTGTCAATCTTGGTTAAGCCCACAGGATGGGCTACTACACATGTCAATCGCAGCAATACGACTTGTGATAGGCGGCAAGAAAGCATCATCAGTGATATGATACTATGTAAGGGGGTATGAAATTCAATTAATTGATGGAGAGTAGCAGCACTCTGCTGATTTCACTCCCCCTGCCCACCTGTCAATCCTGGTGAAGCCTACAGGTCGGGCTAATACACATATCAATCGCAGCAATACAACTTGATTGGTGGTACCCATAGTTTGGGAGGGGATGTTGCCTTCTCAAACAGCTGATCAGCGGGGGTCCCGGGTGTCGTCCCCCCGTTGATCAGATGCTGATGATCTATTCAGAGGATAGATCATCAGTTAAAACAAAGTGCAGAACCCCTTTAACCCTTTAATGTGGGGCAGTGTGGGGGGGGGGCATATTAGTTAATGTGGGGCAGTGTAGGCCGGTATATTACCTAAAGGGTTTATACCACATTGTTTTGACAAATTTAGCTGTCAGACACTAGCGAAGACATTTCTGCGCCGAAGACAGACGCGCACGGCGCAGGTGTGAGAATTTGTCCACTGACTCAGAGGTAGGATCGCATTCAGAGGAGATGGGCGGGCTGGAAGGACACGCTGGGCGGCATTTTGTGAAGGTAGACCGAGCCTCTAGGTGCTGAAAAGACTCTCCCATAGCACCTAGAGGCTCATTAGCATATCAATAAAAGTTTGTTTTTTATGGAAACGGCTGCACAAAAAGCTATTATAATAGCATTGTTTGGTAGAGCAGACACTAGCGGATCGCTAGTGTCTGACAGCTAAATTTGTCAAAACGATGTGGTAGAAACCCTTTAATGTGGGGCAGTATTACTAATTATAACACTCTAGAAGAGAATTACTATTGGTGGGACTATGAGGAGCACTATTACTATGGGGGCACTATTATTTCTTCATGATAGTATTTGGGGGTATTGGAAAGCACAGCGAGCCGCAGGATAACACTTTGGGGACTCCAGGTTGGAGGATGATGATAGAAAAGTGAGGACACTAAAATGTCCGTGTGAAACACTGTGCAGAGACGAGACCCGGCTGAAAGAAGTGTCTGGACCAAATGGAGAAGATGATGACAGAGAAGATCTATATCGGAGGAGACGTCACCTGGAGGCCCTGGATGTGAGAGGTACGTGCTGCTGTATAGTATAGTGTATTTATGTATGTGTACCATGTATATGGTGTATTTATGTGTACTGTATGTGTGTTGGATATACAGTGCTGCCCAAAATTATTCATACCCTTGGAAAACTTTGACTTAAAGTTACTTTTATTCAACCAGCAAGTAATTTTTTTGACGGGAAATGACATAGGTGTTTCCAAAAAGATAATAAGACAATGTACAAGAGGCATTATTGTGAAAAAAATAAATAAAATTCTCAGCTTTTATTTACAATTGGGCAAAAAGTGTCCAGTCCAAAATTATTCATACCTTTCTCAATAATCAATAGAAAATACTTTATTGGCTATTGCAGCAATCAAACACTTCCTATAATTGCAGACCAGCCTTTGCATGTCTCCACAGGTATTTTTTGCCATTCATCTTTAGGGCTGTCTCACACGAGCGGAAGCCGTGCGTGACATCCGCTCGTGTGAAACAGCCCTTAGAACTGAGCCCCAAATCATTCTTGCCATCACCCTGATCTTTAGCTCCCTCCACAGATTCTCAATTGGATTCAAGTCTGGACTCTGGCTGGGCCACTCCAAAATGTTAATGTTGTTGTCTGCCATTTCTTCACCACTTTTGCTGTGTGTTTTGGGTCACACTGTCATGCTGAATTGTCCACTGGTGCCCAAGGCCAAGTTTCTCTGAAGACTGCTTGATGTTGTCATTGAGAATCCTCATGTATTGCTCTTTATATTGGTGCTGTATATTGTGATTAGGTTCCCTGGTCCATTGGCTGAAAAACACCCCAAAAGCATTAGGTTCCCACCACCATGTTTGACAGTGGGAATGGTGTTCTTTGGGTTGAAGGCTTCTCCTTTTTTTACGCCAAATGAAGGAAACATCATTGTGACCAAACAATTAAATTTTTATTTCATCTGACCATAACACAGAAGACCAGAAGTCTTCTTCTTTGTCCAGATGAGCTTTTTGCAAAGGCCAAGCAAGCTTTTGTGTGCCTTATCTGGAGAAGTGGCGTCCTCCTAGGTCTGCATTTTTTTTTTTTTTCACACAATAATGCCTCTTGTACATCATCTTATCTTTTGGGAGACACCTATGTAATTTCCCGTCAAAAAATTACTTGCTGGTTGAATAAAAGTAACTTTAAGTCAAAATTTGCATGAGTTATGAATAATTATGGGCAGCACTGGTGTATGTGTTGTGATGCCGCACGTCTGCTGTTAAACAGGGAACCTGTTCTCAAAAATTTTAACCCAACCCCCCCCGTTGTCGATCTGCCTGCTAGCACCCCCAACCCCCCAAAAAAATCCTCCCCTGTTGGCAATCTGTCTGCTTAGTCTCCCCCCACGTCAGCGGTCTGTTTACTATCCAAACAATCCCCCCGCGTCACCACTTGGGTCGGTCAGCAGGCTCAGTGAAGGACGTGAAGGGATGTCAGCGGCGCCCTGGCGGAAGGGCGGAGCTTGATGGACGTCCCCTACCTGACTCCGACGGGGAGGGGGTGACACCATTTTCTACTGCGCCGGGTGACACCAGCCTTAGCAATTCCACTGCTACTGGGGGCTCTAAGAAGGGGTATTTTTTACTGCCACATTATGGGGAACACTATGGGCATCTACTGGGGGCACTATATGGGGCATTTTATACTGGGACAAGTTATGGGGTACTATGGGGAAAGGGGAAAGATGTGCACTATGGGGTTATCTACCAGGGGCACTATATAGGAGCATTTTATACTGTCACATTATGGGGCACTATGAAAAAGGGGGGAGAGGAGCACTATGGGGGCATTTAATGGGGGCACTATATAGGGGTACTTTTTACTTTATACTGGCATACATTATGGGGGCACTATGAGGACATTAGCTCAACTGCGGGCACTAAGGGTATTTTTTTACTGGCGCACAAAACTGAGGCATTTTTGTACTAGTTCACATAATTAAGGGGGCACACATTTTAAGGGGGTGTTTTTTGTACTTTCTACTGTCACATTATAAGAAGAATTACTACTAGGGAGCATTATGGTGAGCTTTACTACTACTGTGGGGCTTTGAGGAACATGATTACTAGAATGGGCACCATGGGGCATTATTACTTCTAAATGTTCTCTAGCAGAGAATTATTTCTATTAGTGGGATTTTGGGGTGCATTATTACTATGGGGGGCACCCTGGCGCAGTATCAGCTTAGCACAATTATTTTTGGGGGACATTATGTTTATACTATTAGTGTCCGGGAGGCTATTTACTGGGCACATTTATTTTTATTAGGGCACTGTGTGCCAATAATTATTGAAGAGGACATTATCTCTATGATACTAGTATTTTCAGGGGGACTATTTCTGCAGTATAGTATTGAGGAAGACAACGGGTACAGTATTGTGGGTGGCAGAATGGATTGTTCAGAAGATGTGAGGATGATGGAAAAGTGGGTAACTAATGTTTGTTTGTTAATCTCTGCAGAGATGAGAGATGGCTGAACAATCATTATGGCGGAGTTGGAGCACATCTGACTTGGGTATGAATCAAATTTTTTGAAAAATTCAATAAATCGGACATGAAATGAATTTCAAGAAATTTGCTTATCGTTAACACTCATATAATATATTGTTTATAACATACTGTAGGGATCTGTGTATTTGTGGTGGGGTCGGCAATAACACACTCTCAAATACAACATGGGGCATCCAAATTAAATATCACTTTGGTGAAGCCAGAGCATATAATGCATAACACAAAATATCAAATAAACATCTGTCCATCTGGGCACTGACTATACAGTGAACTTATCTCTGTCACCTATGCCTTCAGCATGTCAAGGGGTTCTGGCTTTGCAGAGCCACACAATCAAACAGCAACCATGCTCTGACACTGAGTGAGGCTTTGAGGCCTCTATTTATTCCCCAGTAATAATCCCAGTAACCACACCTGTAATATTTTAAGGCTAGCCTGCTGTGATGGCTAATCTCCAGCACTCCAGCTGTGGTGAAACTATGACTCCAAGCATGCTCCATTCATTTATATGGAGTTATGAGAACCGCCAAGCAAGTGTACATCTTGGGAGTTGTAGTTTTACCACAGCTGGAGTGCCGGGGGTTAGCCATCACAGGGCTAGGGGAAAGTTCTGCCTTGGAAGGGAGGGAGTGATTTATCTCACTACAAGACTACATGCCACTCCTATAGAATCCAGCCAATTGATTATTAAGCAACCTGTCCCAGCAAACTATTCTTTGCTGCAACAAATACTGCTTTCTGGATTCTTTTATCTCACCCTGCTGAGGACTCTGGGTGAAATATACACCCTTCAAGCAATTACCACACACATTGTTACTAGTGTTGAGTGAATTGAAATTAACTAAGTGGATCCAAATTTCAGGAAAAATTTGATTCACCATGAAGCCAAATTTCCTTGTGCTTCGTGGTAAAAAAAAAAATTTCCCCTTGAAATGGCAGTAAAAATATAAATAAATGTCATACCTAGCTTATCCATTTGAGTGTGAAGAGGCTGCCATGACCATCTTGCTTGAAGATCCCACATGAAATCTCATGCTCGAGATTTCGTGATGGATCTTCAAGCAAGATGGCCACAGCAGCCTCTTTGCGATCAAGTGGATGAGCTAAGTACAATAACATATGTTTTTTTTTTTTTTTTTTTAAATTAGCAACCTCTAAAATGCTTTAATATGGTTCTCAGGTGCCACGATCGCGTTGAACGCAGCATCTGAGGGGTTCAATGACGGGGGAGGGGCAGCGCTGCAATCATTGTGACCACTACTTACAAAAAAAGGTGCTTTGTGATGAAGTAATATGTCACAAAGCGAATTTTATTTTTATTTTTTAAATCGGCAAAGCAGCCGAATGGAATTTTTAAGAACTTTGCTCCTCTCTAATTGTTACAGTACACAATTAAGACATAGTGGGCCTACTTTAGTTGACATGGTTTGGGAGACAATGCATGAGAGTACTTTTGTGATTTGAATATTTATTATACACATTTTACAGTACAGTAAAAGAGAATGGACATGTAGCTTAAGGCTGACATGTCAGCCTGCATTTGTGGGAGGGGCATAGGCACTCTTAAAAGGAGGCACGCCCTCTCCCCATTTGTGTGCGTTTTCTGGTGCCTTCCTGCCTCAACGTCACGCCCCGTACTGCCGTGCTGCTCACCAGGTAAGTTGCCGATGCTCGCCGCTCGTTCCTGCAGCAAGGGTAAGTTAGTCGCTGTCCTCCCGAACCCCCTTCCCGGCATGCGTCTCCCCCTCCGCCCGGTTCACCACCAGCCACCCTTCCCTGGCACGGCCGGCTCAATCCACGCTTCCGGCGCCGGCCGGGCCAGGTCACGTGTGACGCCGCGCAACGCCTCCGTTGCCGGGGAGACGGAGCCGGCGTCCCGTGTCAGGCTCCCTCTCCCGTCTCCGGGAGCCACAGCGATCTACCGCTCGCTGCTCCAGGCCCTGTCGCCCGGGACCCAGGGCCGCCGGTTCCACTCCTCACAGCTGCCGGCCGGCGACCGGCAGTTGTCAGTTGACAATAAAGTTAAAAAAAAAAAAAAAAAGAGGATGGAGGCAAAGCCATTATCATATCAGATTAGGGGGTCATTCACACGGCCGTTTTAGACCAAACCCAAGTCCAAGGGGGCACCATTTACAGGGACGCATAATATCCCTGGGTTTTTGGGTCAAGCAAATGGCGCAGTCCACAAACCACCACGTACCCCCCCGGTCATGATACTGATTGTCGTTGCAGACTCTGGGTACTCTGCCGTGCCAGGCAAACACATCGTCTGCCAAGGGTTCTCAACAGTTCCGCCCGTGTCAAGCGCCGCCATTCCACTCTGCCACATCTGCGGACGTTTTTCGGTAATTTCTCATTTTCCATGTTTTATCATGCTCTTCCTTGTCTGGGGCCTGTTCCGTGTCAGGCTTACTTATCATGTATTACCATTTGTTGCGCATGACGCCACGGGCGCAGGTTTTTCCCAGACCATTTTTCTTGCCAGTCATGCCTCAGGCTCACGCATCATTTGCCATCAGTGCCTGTTCCAGGGCCACGTTTTCAGATATATCATGTCTGTTGCCAGTTACGTTTCTGGCTTACGTTTCCAATATATCATGACTGTTGCCTGTTACGTTTCAGGCTTACGTTTCCAATGCGTCATGTCGGTTGCCAGTTACGTTGCTGGCTTACGTTGCTAATTATATCATGTCTGTTGCCAGTTACGTTTCTGGCTTACGTTTCCAATATATCATGACTGTTGCCTGTTACGTTTCAGGCTTACGTTTCCAATGCTTCATGTCTGTTGCCAGTTACGTTTCTGGCTTACAGTTTCCAATATATCATGACTGTTGCCTGTTACGTTTCAGGCTTACGTTTCCAATGCTTCATGTCTGTTGCCAGTTACGTTTCTGGCTTACGTTTCCAATATATCATGTCTGTTGCCAGTTACGTTTCAGGCTTACGTTTCCAATGCATCATGTCTGTTGCCAGTTACGTTTCTGGCTTACGTTTTTTCTTTTTTCTGTTGCCAGTTATATTCCCGGTTACGTTTCCAGTATATCATCTCTGTTGCCTGCCACATTTCAGGCTCACGTTCCCAATATATCATGTCCGTTGCCTGTTACGTTTCAGGCTTACGTTTTTCTTTTCTGTTGCCAGGTACATTCCCGGTTCACGTTTCCAAGTATATTATGTCTGTTGCCTCTTACGTTCAGGCTTACGTTTTTTCTTTCATTTGCCGCCTGTTACGCTTCAGGCTCACGTATCCACTGTACCACGTCTGTTGCCTGTTACGCTGTCAGGCTTACGTTTCTCTCATGTGTTTATTCCCCGTTACGCTTCAGGTTTACGTTTTTCATCCGTTACCGGTCACAGGCCAGGTTCATGCGGTTAATTATTATTCTTTGTCGCTATCATTTTTTCCAGATTCGATCAATTTCATTTTCTACGTTACGACCCCAGGTTTGGTGTTCTATTTCATGTTCATAAAACCCCTGTCGGTAGTCACGTCCTCGTAGCTCTTACACCTGTTTTCACGCCTTAGGCTGGTAAGGTCCTCCACAGTAGTACCCCTTTCACAGCTCTCGGCACTTGCCCGCACTAGTTTCTCTCTTCACCACCATTCACGGCTCGGGTGTCGTCCTTCTGTCATACGGGGCCTCCAGCTCAGCCATTAATTTTTGTTTATCACCTCACAGCCATGTCATGTCGCATGTTTCCAACATCGAGGATACCCCATCCATCCCTGAGACATCCGCATCCGAGCAGCCCAGCTCCTCATCACTAAGGAGCTGGACAATCGCAAAGCTGATCGCGGAGCTCAACAGGAGAGGGATCCAACACCCCGCTTCCGCCCCGGAAAGCAGAACTGTTTAGGCTACTCACGGCTGAACCAGCAGCCCCGGACTTGGAGCAAGTCTCCATGTCCACTTTGCAAGTGTCCCTGTCACAACTGCATGCCATGATGAACACCATTGCCTCCTCAGTCTCAGATGTGCAGTCCAGACTCCTGGCCGTTGAATCTCATCAGGGGCTGACACCCGAGCATGCCGCCTCTCCATTGCCTGTTGCCTCCACGTCAGGTTTTGTTCCCCCAGGTAGGGTCCCTTGCGCACCCGAGGTAGCTCCAGCCCACTTCATCCCAAGCAACATCAAGAAGGACATTTTAGAGGGAAAGGATGTCAATCTGGCCTCCATCTTGATAGCCACCCATGACACAGTAGAGAGCAAGACCATTGCTTGCGGCGACATGTCCATCGTCCTCAAAGCGAGGGACCCCCGCCTCAACAGGAAGCTAACCATCACAGAGTTTGTCCTGGCGTTTAGCTTGTTCAGGGACGTCATCTGCTCTGTCCACCCTGAAAGGCGGGAAGAGTTGGATACTTACCTTTACAGGGTTACGGACTTGGGCCACAAGTACGGTGGGCAGGCTTTTTATGATTATGATCGCTCCTTTTCAGCAAAAGCCGTTGCCTCACTGGTCCAATTCCAGCACCTCACGAACTGGGCGGCCATGGACATGGAGCTTTTTTGCCGACATTTCGCGGGCCTCAGGGCCCCGGCATGTGCGGCATGCCAGTCCATCACTCACTCCTCCGCTTGGTGGCCCAACTCAGGTCCCTCCACATCCCAGGGCAGATCCCTCCGTAGTAGCTCCGGGTCCCTCCAACGACCTGGTGCAACCACGGATAAGTTAGGCCGGCCAATAGTTTTCCTGGGCAACAGCCAGGTCTGTAACAATTTCAACCAGGAGGCTTGTTATTACAATAAGTGCAGGGCCCTCCACGTCTGCGCAGGCTGTTTCAGGGCTCACCCCCAGACGGCGTGTCCACAAAGATCAAGGCCATCCTGACTAAGCGGGGTCAACGTGGTCTTACTAGAGTCCCTGAGTGCAGTTCTTGGTTTCAGGGTTTACCATCGGGTTCCACACGGGGCTGGTAGCTCTCCCACAAACTTCCTGGGAGGGGCCCAATCTGCTGTCGGCAAGCAGGGATCCCGAGCCGATGGGGACTCTGATCAAGTCAGAACTAGAGAAGGGGTTTCTCATCGGCCCCTTTCCCTTCATACCATTTGACCTCTGGAGGATCAACCCCATTGGTATTGTGTCTAAGCAATTCACAAATAAAAAATGTCTCATCTACGACTTGTCGGCACCTCATGGCTCCAGCACACCCAGCCTCAACTCCTTAGTGCCATCTGAGGAGTTCTCCATGTGTTACGCCACCATAGACGAGGCCATCCAACTGATCCTCCAAGTAGGTCGGGGGGCATGGTTGGCCAAGGCAGACATCGCCGACGCCTTCAAATTGCTGCCCATTCATCCACAGCTTTGGAGGTTCTATGGCATCAAGTGGCAAGACCAGTATTTCTTTGCCAATCGCCTGACGTTCGGGTCCAAGAGCAGTCCCTGGCTGTTCGACCAGTTCGCTCAGGCGTTGCATTGGATACTGGTCAACCACTGCGATTGCCCTATGATCATCCATTACTTGGATGACTTTCTCATCATCGAAAGCCCAGACCGCCAGCCTTGCAAACTCCAGGCTCTGCTGCAGCTGTTCGGCCGACTTAAAGTTCCAGTGGCAGCTTCAAAAACCGAAGGCCCCGCCACGGTAATCACCATCCTGGGCATAATTCTTGACACAGGGAAGATGGAGGCCAGATTACCAGCCGAAAAATTGGCAAAAATCAAGGAGGCCATCTCAACAGCGGCAGGCAGCAGGTCATGCACCAAGGTCGAGTTGCAGTCCCTTCTAGGCATGCTCAACTTTGCCACCAAAGTCATGCCCCAGGGCAGGGCCTTCATGTCCAGGCTTCTCCAGTTACTCCCCTCAGCCCCAGAGCAAGACAGCCTCATCACGCTAGACGCCCAAGCCATGGCCGACCTGGCCATGTGGGAGAACTTCCTGGCCTCTTGGAATGGAGTCTCTTTGTTTGTTCCTCAGCTAGGGCCAGCTTCCACCTTGGTTTTCTCGGACGCCGCCGCCTCCGGGGGGTTCGCGGAGATCTGTGGGAATCAATGGTTCGCGGGTCCCTGGCCACCCGAGATATCAACAACCAGAGGCGCTCTACAGTCATCCCCGTTGCTGGAATTCTACCCAGTCGTAGCAGCAGCCCAGGTGTGGGGCAGCCAGTGGGCCAATTCTTCTGTGGCGTTCGTCACGGACAATCAAACAGTGGTGGACATTATCACCAAGGGCAGGTCTCAGTCGCCCCAGATAATGTCATTCGTCCGCAGGCTGGTCTGGCTTTCGCTGGTGTACAACTTTCATGTGGCATGCAGGCATATTCAGGGGGTTCATAATGTGGCCGCAGATGCCTTGTCCCGTTTTAATTACCAAACTTTCTTTCAGGTCATGCCAGAGGCAGACCATGTGGGGCTACCTCCTCCGATGTACCAATGTCTAGTGTTGGATTAAACCTTTTCATTGATTCAGCAAAATCCTTGATGCAGAAGTCTTTGTCGCATAACACTGCCAGGAATTACAGGACCGCCTGGAACACTTTCAACAGGTTCAGGGGCCTACACCCAAGACAAGACACTGACAAGACCACGTACCTCACAGCTTTCATAGCCTTCTGTCATATCGATCTCAAACTGTCCTTTAATACCATAAAAATGTATTTGGCCGGAGTCCAACATTTCTCCATGTTGGAAGACCCCGAAAGCAGGTCGGTCTTCCTATCCCAAGCAGTCAGGGCAACCCTTAGGGGGGTTCAGAAAAGTAGTCACGCAGCCATCCCGAACAGGCAGCCCGTGTCTGGGGAATTGTTTAGGAAACTATCAGCCTCCCTAGATGGTCTTCCTTTTGGGCTCCTTTACAGCACAGTCATCAAGGCCACCATGTACCTTAGTTTCTATGGGTTCTTAAGACCCGGCAAATTCACCCGCACTTCAGCCAGGTCCAAGGGTCTCACCAGGGGTCAGCTAGTCTGGCACCACGACCACTTCTCCCTGCACCTCTTCACCTCCAAAACCTCGCAGGTAGGCCCACCAGTGGAGGTGAATTTCTTCCCCTCTGACAACACATGGTGTCCGGTCCAGGTACTCAAGAGTCTCCTGTCGGCTCTGAGGGACTACGCCCCTGATCAACCATTGCTCCCGTTTCAGGCCTCAGCCCTCACGGCCTCGCAATTCATCTTGCACGTCCGCACTCTGGCAATAGGCTTGGGTTTCGACCCCAAGGCCATCTCAGGGCACTCTTTCCGCATTGGAGCTGCATCCGCAGCGTCAAAACACAATGTCCCCGGTCACATCATCCGAAAAATGGGTCGCTGGCGCTCCTCATGCTTCACGCGCTACATACCTAACCCTCAGGCTGAGATATCCCAGGCATTCCACAGTTTGGTTTTGTAACTCGGTACACTGCCAATAAAGGTTTTCTCTCCCTACTTGTGTGTCTTTTTGCCCCCTTTTAGGCGTACCCGCGGCATGGCTAAGGGCACCTCTCCAGCCATATCAGGTAGGTAAGGTGGTTTCCTCTGTCAGGTTCGGCACGTTCAGGCACGAGCTCTCTGCCGTAGCCATGACCACAAATATATATATATATATATATATATATAGAGACACAGCTAGATTTTTATCTCTAGAGCTCATGAAGACATGTCAATGATATTATGGTATTCATGAATGTTATTGGCTGGTTATTATGCCAAGAGCAAGAGCTGCTAAAAAAAAAAAAAAAAAAAAGGTATAGACTTCAAATTAGTCATAGGGCAACATCCTTACTGTATAATTTGTATAAAAAGCCAGCAAATAGTTGTAAATGTGTGTCATAATGTAGCACATTTAAAGTTTTCTTTTACAGCATTAAAGCTCTGCTCTTAAGCCTTCTACATTTACTAGCTATATCATGCTGTTTATTCAAATGAGAATTTCCAACAAAAAGAGTATTTCATTTGGCCGCCCAGGCTGTTGGCCCAGCAGGAAACTTACACTTTATTTAAGCTTCTAAACTTCATATCAGTAGCGTGAGGGGTGACGTTTAGAGCACAAAGACGATACAGTAAAATGTAATATATGCATATTTCCCTCAGAATTCTAATGGTCCAAGACTAAGAGGAGATTTATACAGGACTTATAGAAATTAGAAAAGAGCCATTTATTTCATTCAGAAAATACAGTCACTTCTAGTGGCTTACAACTGTGAAAGAGACCTTTCATTGTGTATGTGGTTCAGCCATGAATGCAAAGAACACAGAATATGTTTAGCATCCCACTGTGGAAAGTATACCTGGTAGATTAGCATACCTGGTAGATTAGCATATGCTTATTAACCCCTTAGTGACCTCAGACATACATGTATGGCAGAAGTTGGCACTTTAAAGATGGTGCCTGATCGTGTGGGCAGAGGCCCCACAGCTGCTAGGTTTCTGCTGTTTCAAACCGCCATAAGGCCTCTTTCACACGGGCGTCAAGTTTTTTGCCCGGATGAGATGTGGGTGCGTTGCTGGAAAATGCACAATTTTTCCGCGCGAGTGCAAAACATTGTAATGCGCTTTGCACGCGCGTGAGAAAAATCAGCATGTTTGGTGCCCAAACCCGAACTTCTTCACAGAAGTTCGGGTTTTGGTTAGGTGCTGGGTAGATTGTATTATTTTCCCTTATATCATGTTTATAAGGGAAAATAATAGCATTCTTAATACAGAATGCATAGTACAATAAGGCTGGAGGAGTTAATCCCCTTGTTCACGCAGCCCAACTTCTCTTCTGTATTCTTTCTTCAGGACCTGGGTAAAGGACCTGTGATGATGTCACTGCACTCATCACATGGTCCGTCAGATGATCCATCACCATGGTAAAAGTTCATGTGATGGACCATGTGATGAGTGCAGTGACGTCACCACAGGTCCTTTACCCAGGTCCTGAAGATAGAAGACAGAAGAGAAGCCGGGCTGTGCGAACAAGGGGATTAAGGTGAGTTAAATTATTAGGGGATTAAGGTGAGTTAGAATAATAATGATCGGGTCTTCATCCCGATCGTCTCCTAGCAACCGTGCGTTAAAATCGCACCGCACCGCATGATTTTCACACAGTCCCATTCACTTCTATGGGGCCTGCTTTGCCTATAAAACACAGAAAATAGAACTTGCTGATATTTTCACGCAACGCACAAGTGATGCGTGAAAATCACCGCTCATGTGCACAGCCCCATAGAAATAAATGGGTCCGGATTCAGTGCAGGTGCAATGCGTTCACCTCGCCCATGTGAAAGGGGCCAAAGGCTTATCTCATACATTTAACCTCTCAGATTATCATGCACGCTCCTGCGCCCATAACAGCGTTACCCGGTTGAGTTCAGGGAAGCTGTAATGTCCCAGTGATGGTTTGGAGCCTCAAGCAAGCTCTGATACCCATCACTAGTATATACCAATACAGGCCAGCAGGTGGCAGAACTGTATTGATATATTACTCTAATGACCTAAGGTGATTTAAAAAAGTAAAAAAAAAAATATATATATATTTTTTTTAATATTAAGAAAATAAATATAAAAGTTCATATAACCCTCCTTCGCCCAAAAAAATAAATATAGGCATCACTGTGTCTAAAAATGCCCTTATTTTTGATATATAACAATAACAATATTATGCCATATAGTGAATGGTGTAATGGGAGAAAGAATAAAACTGGCCAATTTGACATTTTTTTGTCACATCACCTGCCCCAAAAAAGTTAATAAAAAGTGATCAAAAAGTCACACACACTTCTAATGTATCACTGAAAAGTACAGATCTCCCCCCCCCCCCCCCCAAAAAAAAAGAGCCCTCAAGCAGCTCCATACAGATAACTACAAAATGTCATAAGGGTCAGAATATGGCAATGAAAAGAGAAAATAAAATAGTTTCAAGGATTTTTTATGTATTTTTTGTTAGTATTACAATGCTAACAAAACTATACAAGTGTGGTATTGTTGTAATGCTGACTTAGAGAATGAAGGTTACAAGTCAATTTTACTGCATAGTGAACACCTTAAAAAAAACGACTCATAAAACTGTGGCAGAATTGCGCTTTTTTCCAATTCCACTCCATTTGGAATTTTTTTCCTGCTCCCCACTCTCCTGCAAAAAACAAACTCTCATAAGGCTCAATGAAAAAAAAAAAAATATATGGTTCTTGGAAGGCTGGCAGCGAAAAACAAAGATGCAAAAAACAGAAAATCGTAAGTAGGGCTGCAACTATCGACTATTTTTGTAATCAGGTATTACATCGATTAATCCAACGATTAATCGAGTACTCTAATAACAAAAAACTAATTAAAATAAAGTTTTTCTTTATAAAAACTCATCAGCTGCCCCCCAGTGCAACCAGATTGCCCCCCCAGTGCCACCAACTGCCCCCCAGCTCCCAGTGTTACCATCTCCCCCTCCTATCGATGTCCCCAACTCCAGTACTTACCTTTCCTGTAGGGGCGCCACTCCACAGCTCCTCCATCTTCTCCGCGTGCTGCACGGTCGTCCTGACTCCACACAGCGTTGGGTCATAGTTCGTGCTTACGTGCAATGATGTGTCAGGATACAGTACAGTGCAGCGCTGTGCGGGCCGGCGGGTGACCACTGAGCGGTGACTAATAGCAAGTGCTTCACTCCTGCTCCGTGGTCACAAGGCACAAACGAATCCTTGATGCAAAAAAATTTGCAGCGAGGATTTTATTGTGTCAAATTACTAAATGTTTCTTCCTAGAGAAAAAAACTAACTATTACTGTATTTAATTCTATTAAACTATAATGGAGTTTTCAAACTCCCAAGATTATGCTTCTAAAAGGTCAAGCTATAACAGTTACAGGACCATGCATACTAGACAAGGTGGTGATTAAACCCATGATAGTCAGGCCGGACAGGAGCGCAGCGGTGGGGGAGGACGTGCATGAAGGGGCTTGGCGGTGAAGGACAGGTGAGGAAAGGGTCAAATGTGAGTGGGGGCGGGATCGGGGAAGAGGCGCGAGTTGCCAGGACAGCGGGGGGTGCGGCCGGAGCGGAGAAAGAGGAGGAGGGCGGAAGCAAGAGCAGTGCGGCCAGGGGACTGAAACGGACGGTATGATGTTGGCGCCTGTCATGATGGTGGAGGAGATGCTGGAGAGGTTGCGGCGTGAAGCGGAGGTGCGGGGGCCTGGCTGGCTGCAGGAGCAGGTTGGTGCGTGTATAGTTTCACCTGCTCCTGTGGCTACCCCCATTGTTCGGGCTGCCCAGCCGCGGCGGAGTATTCCACCGGCGCGCCTAAGCCCTGAAATCACCCCCTGGGCCCAGCGCCGAGTAGGGAGCCCCCCTGCGGACCCTCGGCGGTAGAGAGCGTCCGCTCAGCCTTCTACGAGTCGCTCTCGCCGCGGGAGGAATCTCAATACACGGCGGGGCCTTGAGAGGAGCGGGACGCCCCTTCCCCCGATCCCTGCGGCAGTTCAACCGGATTCTGGACCAGGATCGGTGGATTGGCCCAGTCCTTCCTTTAGCGGGCGGTCCACTCGGCTTCTAGATGACATCCGAGTTCCTCGGGCTGCACTGGGTGGAGACGAACACCAGCGCAGGTCCAGAGAAGATCTGAGCAGCGTGGAAGAAGGTCCCCTTGCCGTGGTGGGTGCCGCGGTCTCGTCCCGGTGTCCATCCAGCGTGGTGCAGAGGGTCGTGCAGGTGGTCCAGGAGGAACAGCCGTCGACGTCCAGGAGCTATGACGGTGATGTGTCCGGGCGGCGGGAGTCAGGATCTACGGCAGCGGGAGTCACAGCGCCCGTGGTGCCTGGTGAGATTGCTTGGGGCTCCATGTTAGCGCAGGGTTTCCCGGTTGCTGGGGGGGGTCCATGGGTGAGTTTGGTAAGGGTTTGGGGCAGTTTTGGGGGGGATTGGCGGGATGGTTGTCTGGTATGGGGGCCGGCTTTGGGTATCCTTTGCCGGGGTGGGGAGTGGTGCTGGGGTCAGGGGTAGGGTCGCAAGGGGTTACGACGGGGTCGGTGTCGGTGGAAACGCAGGCGGGGGGTGAGGAGGAGGTGCAGAGGTTAGATGATAGGGCTCGCGGTGAGGTGTACGTATGCTTTGAGGGGCCGTTGGGGGCTCATTTGAAGCAGGAAGTGAGGGAAAATATCTGGAAGGGAGAGTATGTGGAGATATTCTCGCTGCTCCCCTTGGAACGGTTTAACCTGGATAGGGGTAAGAAGGAGGAGGGAAAAAGGAGGATGAGGATAAGCGTCGGCATCGATTGATCCCACGTACTTTTGCTAATTGGCTACAGGCGTTTGCCATATTAGCAAGTGTCATTGGGGAGAGGTCGCCGGATTGTTGTTCGGCGCTGTTTTGCTACCAGGACGCTATTGGGGAAGCTTATAGGGTTTATGGGGGTATGGGTTGGCTCCGGTATGATGAGCAGTTCCGGCAGCTTAAGGCGGTGAGACCTGATATCCGGTGGGATCATAAGGATATCGGGTTGTGGTTGCGGGTGACGGCGCCTCTTAGGGCTGGGCAGTCCTTTCGGGGGGAGTCCGGGGGGTCATCCCCGGGTGCTTTGGCAGCAGCATCGGCAAAAGGGTTGTATTTCCTTTTTAATGAGGGAAATTGCAGATTTGGGGCCAAGTGCAAATTTAAGCACGAGTGCACGGGGTGTGGGGGAGCCCATGGAGCTAACCGTTGCTTCAAAATGGGTAGGCATAGGGGGGTGATGGTGCTGGAAAAGGGACGGACGCCGGTGCGGTTGGAAGAGATGCAGGGGTTTCTAGATAGATATCCGGATCAGGTTGCGGCTGTTTTGTTGGGGGATGGTTTTAGGTTTGCTTTTCGTATTCCATCGGCTGTTACGGCGGGGCCTATTGTTCATAAGAATCTTAGGTCTGCGCTTGTTCATGCGGGAGTGGTGGCGGAGAAGCTGAGGAAGGAGGTGGAGTTAGGGCGGATGGCGGGTCCATTCAAGGAACCGCCGATCCCGGGGTTGAGGGTGTCTCCGCTGGGAGTGGTGCCGAAGAAGGAACCGAACAAGTTTCGGCTCATTCATCACTTGTCTTACCCAAAGGGGGCGTCGGTCAATGATGGTATAGATCCTGAACTTTGTTCGGTGGTCTACACATCCTTTGATGCGGCTGTAAAATGGGTGAAGCGGTTGGGGCGGGGGACGTTGATGGCTAAGGTTGATGTGGAGGCGGCGTTTCGTTTGCTGCCGGTGCACGTGGAGAGCATGGGTTTGTTGGGCTGTTTTTGGGATGGGGAATATTTTGTGGATAGGTGCTTGCCGATGGGGTGCTCTCTTTCGTGTGCGTATTTTGAGACCTTTAGCTCGTTTCTAGAATGGGTAGTGGTAGAAGTTTCAGGTTGTTCATCCGTTATCCATTATTTAGACGATTTTTTGTGTTTGGGGGCGGCGAATTCACGGGTTTGTTCTTTGTTGCTGCACACGGTGCAGTCGGTTTTTGCGCGTTTTGGGGTACCGTTGGCGCGGGAGAAGACTGTGGGTCCAGTGACGGAATTGTGTTTTTTGGGGATTGTTATAGATACGGAGAGGATGGAGTGTAGGCTTCCCCAGGATAAGTTGGTGGATTTGCGTCAGGAGATTGATAGGGCCATAGGGAGGGAGAAGATTAGGTTGCGGGATTTGCAGTCATTGTTAGGTAAATTGAACTTTGCTTGTCAAATTATGCCAATGGGTAGAATTTTTTGTAGAAGGTTGGCTGCGGCTACGGCGGGGGTGTCAGCGCCGTATCATTTTATCAGGTTACGTAGGGAGTTGAAAGGGGATTTGAGGGTGTGGGCGGAGTTTTTGGGTCAGTACAATGGTAGGTCTTTGGTGATGGGGGAGTTGTGTGATAGTGTGGAGTTTGAGTTATATACGAACGCGTCGGGGGGGGGGGGGGGTTTGGGGCTTATTGCCAGGGACAATGGTGTGCGGGCGTGTGGCCGGAATCGTGGGTCAGTCGTGGGTGGGTAAGGAACATGGCTTTGTTAGAACTTTTTCCCATTGTGATGGCGGTGGTGTTGTGGGGCGAGAAATTGGAAAACAGGAAGGTGCGCTTTCATTGTGACAATTTGGGGGTGGTTCAGGCTATCAACAGTTTGTCCGCGTCTTCTCCGCCGGTGGTTAGGCTGTTACAGTTTCTGGTATTGCGATGTTTGTCGATTAATGTGTTGGTGGTGGCAGAACATGTGGCTGGAGTGTCTAATTCGGTGGCGGATTCTCTTTCTCACTTACAGTGGGAGCGGTTCCGGCTTCTAGTGCCAGAAGCGGAGGCGGTGGGTCTGGAGTGTCCGTCGTGGCTGTGGGGGATCCTGGAGGAGAAGTGATGGGGATGTTGAGAGATTCGTTGAGTCCGGGTATTTGGAGGGAGTACGGTAAGGCGTGGGCGACCTGGGAAGCTTGGAATGGGACTTGGGGGGCTGGGGGAGGGGATGGGGATGTGAGGTTGTTGATGTTGTTGGGGCAGTTGAAGAGCGAGGGGTGGTCGGTGTCGAAGGTGAATCATTTTATTGCGGGTGTCGCTTTTGGTTTTAAGTTGCGGGGCTACAGGATTTGACTAAGAGTTTTTGGGTGCGGCAGGTTTTGAAGGGATGGCGAAGGGGTGCTGGCAGGGTGCCGGATTGTCGGAGGCAGGTGTCTTTTGAGTTGTTGGTGCAGATGGGCGATAAGTTGAGTGGGATTTGCAGCTCCGGGTGGGAGCTGGGCTGTTTAAGGCTGCGTTTGCTTTGGCGTTTTTCGGTGCTTTCTGCTTGGGGGAGTTGGTGTGTGACAGTGTTCGTAGAGCAGGGGGGCTTAGGGATCAGGAGGGCAGGGGGCAGCGTTTCACGTTGTTTTCGGTACCGGGGTGTAGCATGTGCCCGGTACGGTGTGCAGGGTCTTATGGTGCGGGTCTGCAGAGGGACGAGGTTCCTTTTCTTAGGCATGAGGATGGTTCCTTTTTGTCTAGATTTCAGTTTCTGGCGGTCTTTAAAAAATGTTTGAAGGTGTTGGGTGTGCCGGTCAAGGATTATTCTGGCCATTCGTTCAGAATTGGGGTGGCGACTGAGGCGGCCAGGTTAGGCGCCAGTGAGGAGGTGATTAGGAGGATTGGGCGTTGGGAGTCGGTGCGTTTTAAATCATATGTGCGGCCTGCATTGTTGTAGTAGTACTGTGGGTGGTGGTTTGGTGTTAATTTTGTTCTTTTGTGTTCACAGGTCAGACGACGGCGGCTTTGGTGTGGCTTTTAGGGCACTCCTATGTGTTTTGGGGTGCGATCAGAGCGGATGTGAGGCCGAGCGGGCGACAGTTGGGTATTAGTCCGGAGTTGGCTACGGTCAGGTGGTTAGGTGTGAGAGGTATGTTGTGGGGCGGAGTGTTTCGGGAGGTGCATCATTTTGTGCGGTTGGATCGTCCTCCGGATGTGTTGGTTTTGCATGTGGGGGGGAATGATTTGGGCAAGCGTCCTTTTAGGAAATTGGTTTGTGATGTTAAGTTTGACTTGCTTAGGATCTGGGCGTTGTTTCCAGGGGTGATCACAGTCTGGTCATTGTTCCGCGGAAGGCTTGGAGGGGTGCGAGGTCAGTGGAGAGCCTTAATAAGGCACGGATCAAAGTAAATAGGGCAGTGGGCCGGTTTATGGCAAGGAATGGCGGGGTTGTGGTGCGGCATGAGGTATTGGAGAAAGGGGAGGGTGCATTTTGGAGAGCGGATGGAGTGCACCTGAATGCGGTGGGGACGGATTTGTGGTCTCTGGGGCTCCAGGGTGGTGTTGAAATAGCGTTACGTATGCGGAGGGACGCGCAGGGTTGAGGTGGTCAAGCTGCGCGTTCTTGGAGGCGGGGGAGGTCCTTGAAGTGGAGGAATATGGTGGTACCTGAGGATGGGAGGGCCCCGCGGGAGGGGCTGGACTCTCATTGAGGAGCTGGTAGGAACTAATTACGCGTCCATCAGTTGCTGCCTCCGAGCTGGGTTCAACGGCTGGGGGCAAGATGGTGACGCAGGTGTTCCAGTGTTATGAAGTTATTGGGGCTTCTAGGACCTCCCTCGTCATTGGTTAACTTATGTTATATATTTTGTATTTATTCAATAAACGGCTGCTGTGGCCGATTAAATCCAAGCAGTGGTGTGGTGTGTTTATTTCTATGGGTTTGGGGGAGGGGTTGGGAGTAAGGTGATGGTTAATTTTGTGGGACTGTACAAATAGCCAATGCCCTCTTTAAGTCAGGCCGGACAGGAGCGCAGCGGTGGGGGAGGACGTGCATGAAGGGGCTTGGCGGTGAAGGACAGGTGAGGAAAGGGTCAAATGTGAGTGGGGGCGGGATCGGGGAAGAGGCGCGAGTTGCCAGGACAGCGGGGGGTGCGGCCAGAGCGGAGAAAGAGGAGGAGGGCGGAAGCAAGAGCAGTGCGGCCAGGGGACTGAAACGCCCACCCACCCGTCCCTATTGGAAGTGGAAGTAGGGGAAGTGTTGGTGTTTTTTATGTGTCGCGGCAGTCGTGGAGGCGGGGGAGGTCCTTGAAGTGGAGGAATATGGTGGTACCTGAGGATGGGAGGGCCTGGAGGGGCTGGATTCTCATTGAGGAGCTGGTAGGAACTAATTACGCGTCCATCAGTTGCTGCCTCCGAGCTGGGTTCAACGGCTAGGGGCAAGATGGTGACGCAGGTGTTCCAGTGTTATGAAGTTATTGAGGCTTCTAGGACCTCCCTCGTCATTGGTTAACTTATGTTATATATTTTGTATTTATTCAATAAACGGCTGCTGTGGCCGATTAAAACCAAGCAGTCGTGTGGTGTGTTTATTTCTATGGGTTTGGGGGAGGGGTTGGGAGTAAGGTGATGGTTAATTTAGTGGGACTGAACAAATAGTTAATGCCCTCTTCATGCACCTTCTCCTTTATACCCTTGCCAGATTTTCTTTTTTTTTTTATTGAACAGCTGGTTGTAACAACACAGGTTGCACAAGACCACAAACTGGACTTCATCTATAGCAGACACCTTTCCCAGGTCCTAACTGTGGCTCAGGACAGTGGTGGCAAAAGCCACATATACTGTGAAGCACATATAAATAGTTTCAGAAAAAAAGACACCAAAACGTACATACCTGTGATAACAGGAACCAACTCACTGATAAAGGAGATGATCCAGCAATGCAGTAGATGTCAGACTATGGTAGATAGCAATGAACTAAAATGGAGCAATGCTGAATTGATCCTATCTGAATTCAACCTAGCAATCTAGCCAAGACATTACAGCAGCACAGCTCTAAGATATAAATAGATTTAGATTTGGGGGGAAATGCATATGGCAAACAATACAGGTTGTGACTAAGTGAAGGGTATGGTCTAGGAGAACAGGTATTTTCCTCTCAGTATGTGCTGCTGGTCTGATTTGCAGCCAGGTGGGGTCAAATGCCGGACTGGATTTTAATTACCGGTCCGGGTTTTGGCAGCACTTGGCCGTCCTTAAGGAGGCAGCTGGGCTCAGCAGGAGGATCTCTGTGTTGGGATCTAAGGTTTTGTGCTGGACTGGAGGGCTGAAACCTGTGTGCAGGGGAAACAGGCCCTCTAAAGCCGGCTGTGGCCTGCTGGAGGCAAAACTGCCAACAAGGTGACTTGAGCAATATGAACTTTTCATTGTGTGTGAATTAACACCAAAAACTGCAAAGTGACATGTTGTTCAGGGCAAATTGAACTTTCCATTTGTGTTTAAATTAACACCAAAGACTGCAAAGTGACGTGTTGTTTTGTGCAACTGCAGCAAATGTGAATAAACACTGAAGTTTGAGTTAAGAACTTGTATTTTGCCTCTGTACTGTGTCCGCTTACCCTATCTACCAGAGTGAAACCCCACAAGGTGCATCTCAATAAATATAAATAATATCCAAAACTATTTATTTCAATAATTCAATTAAAAAGTGAAACTCATATACAGTATTATATAGATTCATTACATACAGAGTAATCTGTTTAAAGCATTTATTTATTTTAATGTTGATGATTATGGCTTATAGCTAAGGAAAACACTAAAGTGATGGTGTCATACTCTAATCAGCTATTCAACACAAACCACCTATAAAGGTTTCCTAAGCCTTCAGATTGTCCCTCCGTCTGGTTCAGTAGGCTATAAAATCATGGGGTAGACTGCTGACTTGCCAGTTGCCCAGAAGAAAGTCATTGACACCCTTCACAATTAGGGGATGCCACAAAATGCCATTGCTAAAGAAGCTGTCTGTTCGCAAAGTGCTGTATCCAAGCATCAAAAGCCATCACTCAAAGACGTATCCAGGACATGGGCTACAACTTTCACATTCCTTGTGTCAAATCTATTCATGACACAGAGACAACATCAGAACAAATAGAAATTAACTATAATGGGGATCGGAGGATGTCCGGCCGCAACCCATAAATTATGCAGAGAATTGGCCGGAAGAACACTGCTGCACGTTATAGTTATTACCTGTGCTGCCATCAATATAATTTAAATTACATACTATTAACACCTTAAAGACCAGGGCTGTTTTCATTTTTGCATTTTTGCTCCATATGGTCCAATAGCCATAATTTTGTTTAATGACTTAAGAAAAAAAATCTACATTTTCTTTGCATCACCATTTCCTGACAACCACAACTCTTTTTGTATTTCAGTGTTCAGAGCTGTATGAGGGCTTGTGTTTGGCAGAACAAACTGTAGTTTTTATTGGTACCATATTTGTGGTATGTTCAACTTTATTGATCACTGTTATTCAATTTTTGGGGTGTGACAAGTAGAGTTGAGCGGACACCTGAATATTCAAGTTCAACGGCTTTGACCAAACTTCACTAAAAAGTTTGAGTTCGGAACCTGAACTTGACCCGAACTTGATCCCGATTGAAATCAAATGCCAGCAAAATGTGGTTAAGAGCATGGTAAGTGCTCTGCAAACAAATGTGTATAGGGAAATTACTTTAAATAACATAAAATATGTAAAAAAAATAATAAATAATAATCTTTATTTAGGAGGACAAGGTCTATATGGAGTAGGAGGCTGAGGAGGCGGTGGATGTGGCGGTGTAGGTGAAAGCGGCGATGGAGGAGGTAGACAACACTGGTTTTTGGTTTTAATTTATTTAATTTGTTTATTTTTTGTTTAAATTTGGGTACAACCCGAAACATTGGGAAATATAACCTGTGATAACCCCCTCCAGACGTGCTAAACACACGTTCAGACAATACACTGGCTGCAGGGCAGGCCAGCACCTCCAAGGCGTAAAGAACAAGCTCATGCCATGTGTCCAATTTGGAGACCCAGAGGTTGCAGGGGGCAGACCCATCAGTCAGTTCGTGTAGGCGTGTGCAAACATACTGCCCCACCATGTCGCACGTCCCCGTTATGTTCACAATCCAATTGTATATCTGCTCTATCAACTTTTCAATGTTCTTTTCTGTGCCTACCATGTTGATCACGGTTAGCGGCGAATCAGGGTTCCTCGCCGGAGAGGGAGCATGATAAAGAGAGACCACATCCAAAGGAGATCAATGGATGAAATTTAATTGTGATCGAGCAAAAATGTGGGAGAAGCTATTAATAGAAAAATTGAAGGAAAGGAGGGGGCGCACAGCAATTACTCACTCCCGGCTCGGGGAGGTAGTGACGATAAATAACAATACAGGACTCTTAAGATGCCCTGTTATTGGAATGATTAATAAAAAAATTATAGGGAATGTCACTGGGGTATTTTGGATTTGGAAACGTGAGCCAGGAGAAGCCCTGCTGCCGCTTTGTTGACTCTAGATAACTTCTGCCTGATTTTATGTCCCTGTGACGTCCACGATCCATTTGGATATCTTCTCTATCAATGTAATGTAATTTTCTGAGCCTACAATGTTGATCACGGTTATTGGCGAATCAGGGTTCCACGCCGGAGAGGGAGCGTGATAAAGAGAGACCAAATCCAAGGAAGGTCATGGCTGCAATGGGATGGAGCAGTTATTAAAGCAAAAGGATCGAATGAAAGGGACAATTATCGACAAATTTTTGAAATTTAAGTCCCTGTCACCTATGCAGAGCAGGGGTTTATTCACGGCAAAAATTGTAAAATGTCACCCAAGAATGTAACAGAAAAAATTGTGAAATTTATTAATCTGTCTACTAGGTAAAGTAGGGGTCTATCACAGCCAAAAATTGTTGAATGTCACCCGAAAATGTAACAGAAAAATTTGTGAACTGTATTAAGCTGTCAAATAGGTAGAGCAGTGGTATATCACAGCCAAAAATTGCAGAATTTCACCTGAAAATGTAACAGACAAATTTATGATTTTTTTTTTTTACCTGTCTACTAGGTATAGCAGTGGTATATCACATCCATAAATTGGTGAATTTCACTCTAAAATGTAACAGACAAATTAGTGAATTTATTTTACCTGTCTACTAGGTATAGCAGTGGTATATCACACTGAAAAATTGGTGAATTTCACCCGAAAATGAAACAAATTAGTGGAATGACATAAAATAAAATACGTACAAATAAATAAAAAAAATTGATTTATTGAGTAGGAGTTTGAGGAGGCGGTGGACGTAGCGGTTTAGGTGGAAGTGGCGTTGAAGGAGGACGAGGTAGCCAACACAGTTTTTTTGGTTTTAATTTTTATTTTTTTATTTTTATTAGGGTACACTCCAAAAGACTGTGAAATATCCAAAATACAAGAATGAGCACTTGTGCTGTAGTATAACAATGGCTGGTTAAGGCTGGTATACATGTCTATTCTGCACAAGGTACGGACAAGTCCTGTGGGATCCATGCCTGGTTCATTTTAATGAACGTGAGCTTGTCCACATCGACTTTGGACAGGTGGCTGCGCTTGTCTGTGATAACATCCTCTGCCGTGCTAAACACATGTTCAGATAAGACACTGGCTGCAGGGCAGGCCAGCACCTCCAAGGCATAAAGGGCAAGCTCAGGCCATGCGCCCAATTTGGAGACCAAGAAGTTGAAGAGGGAAGACCCATCATTCAGTACTTGTAGGCGTGTGCACACATACTGCTCCACCATGTTGCCGAAATACTGCCTCCTGCTTAGATGTTCCATATCAGCTGGTGGTGCTGATTGTTGTGGCGTGCTGACAAAGCTTTTCCACATTTCAGCCATGCTAACCCTGCCTTCTGAGGTGCTGGCGGTGCCACAGCTGTGTTGGTGACCTCTTTCTCCTGTGCATATGGTTATTCCTCCTCCATCTCCTCCTCCTCATCCTCCACCTCGTCATCCTCCAGAACTCTGCCCTGGCTGGACAATTGTGTACCTGGCTCTTAGCAACTTGTGAATGACTGGCAGGAAACCCTCCTCCCTCTCCTGTGCCACATCCTCTTCCATCATCGCCAACAGCGTTTTTTCAAGGAGGCATTATCAGCACTGGCCATGTTGGTGGAGTACTCGAAACAGTGCAACAAGGAACACAGGTCTCGGATGGAGGCCCAGTCATTGGTAGTAAAGTGGTGCTGTTCCGCAGAGCGACTCACCCGTGTGTGCTGCAGCTTAAACTCCACTATCGCCTGCTGCTGCTGCCAGCATGTGCAAGGTGGAGTTCCACCTTGTGGGCACGTAACATATGAGGCGGTGAGTAGGAAGGCCGAAGTTACGCTGCACCGCTGACAGGCGAGCAGCAGCAGGGTGAGAATGCCGAAAGCACGCACAGACGGCCCGCACTTCATGCAGCAGATCTGACATATAGGGGTAATTTTTAAGGAACCTCTGCACCAGCAAATTCAGCACATGCTCCAGGCAAGGCATGTGCGTCAAACTGGCTAGTCCCAGATCTGCTACGAGATTTTGCACTCCACCAGGCCGAGCTTGAGGCTCACTGACGCCAACCACTCATCGGTCTGTTGTTCAAGGCCCGTCCATAGCTCCTTCACGGTGTGGGGTTTGTCTCCCAAACAGATAGGTTTTAAAACTGCCTGCTGTTGTTTACCCCTGGCTGTGCTGAAGTTGGTGTTGAAGGTGTTACGCTGACCGGATGAGGAGCTGGTAGAGGATGAGGAAGCGGAGTAGGAGGAAGAAGCAACAGGAGGCAAAGAGAAGCGGCCTGCAATCATCTGTGGTGGAAGGACACGCGCCAAACTGATATCCGCCTCAGGCCCAGCAGCCACTGCCCTGACCATGCTTACTGGTCCACGTATCCGTAGTGAGGTGCACCTTGCCACTAATGGCATTGCGCAGTGCTCACCTGATTTTGTCCCCCACTTGGTTGTGCATGGAAGGGATGCACACCTGAAAAAGTAGTGGCGGCTAGACACAACATACTTTTGGACAGCCACCATCATAAGGCTTTTAAAACTCTCCATCTCCACCAGACGGAATAACAGCATTTTAAAGGCCAGTCATTTTGAAATACTGGCATTCAGGGCCAGGGATCACAAGTGGGTAGGGGGGTACTCCCTCTTCCACTCCAGTGTTTGGGAGATGGAGAGCTGAATGCTTCCGTGGGACATTGTGGAGATGCTTGGTGACCCAGATGGTGGTGTTGCTGGCAGATCCTCTGTTTACAGGGTGGGAGGTGGCACTGTCACTCCAGAGGTGGATGAAGAGGCCGAGACTGCAGCAGAAGAGGAAGCAGAAGGAGCCAGAGATCTTTCTTGGTTTTTGAGGTGTCTACTCCACTGCAGCTCGTGCTTTGCACTTAGATGCCTGGTCATGCAGGTTGTGCTCAGGTTGAGAACGTTTATGCCTCGCTTCAGGATCTGATTGCACAGCATGCAAATCACTTGTGTCTTGTCGTCAGCACATTGTCTGAAGAACTGCCACGCCAGGGAACTCCTTGGAGCTGGCTTTGGTGTGCTCAGTCCCTTGTGGCTGTGGGCAGTAGCAGGAATGAGAATGCTCGGACTGGGAGAAAATGTCTGTATATGGGTAAGTAACTGGCTCAGTGATAGAAAACAGAGGGTGGTTATTAACGGTACACACTCAGATTGGGTCACTGTCACTAGTGGGGTTCCTCAGGGGTCAGTATTGGGCCCTATTCTCTTCAATATATTTATTAATGATCTTATAGAAGGCTTGCATAGTAAAGTATCAATTTTTGCAGATGACACTAAACTGTGTAAAGTAATTTACACTGATGAGGACAGTATACTTCTTCAGAGGGATCTGGATAGATTGGAGGCTTGGGCAGATAAGTGGCAGATGAGGTTTAACACTGATAAATGTAAAGTTATGCACATGGGAAGGAAAAATGCACCCGTACATACTAAATGGTAAAACACTCGGTAACACTGACATGGAAAAGGATGTAGGAATTTTAATAAACAGCAAACTAAGCTGCAAAAACCAGTGTCAGGCAGCTGCTGCCAAGGCCAATAAGATAATAGGTTGCATCAAAAGGGGCATAGATTCCCGTGATAAGAACATAGTCCTACCACTTTACAAATCGCTAGTCAGACCACACATGGAGTACTGTGTACAGTTCTGGGCTCCTGTAAACAAGGCATAGCAGAGCTGGAGAAGGTCCAGAGGAGGGCATCTAAAGTAATAACGGGAATGGGGCAACTACAGTACCCTGAAAGATTATTAAAATTAGGGCTATTCACTTTAGAAAAAAGACGACTGAGGGGAGATCTAATTAATATGTATAAATATATCAGGGGTCAGTACAGAGATCTATCCCATCAGCTATTTATCCCCAGGACTTTGACTGTGACGAGGGGGACATCCTCTGCGTCTGGAGGAAAGAAGGTTTGTACACAGACATAGAAAAGGATTCTTTACGGTAAGAGCAGTGAGACTATGGAACTCTCTGCCTGAGGAGGTGGTGATGGTAAGTACAATAAAGGAATTCAAGAGGGGCCTGGATGTATTTCTGGAGCTTAATAATATTACAGGCTATAGCTACTAGAGAGGGGTCGTTGATCCAGGGAGTTATTCTGATGAAGAATTTTGTATTACCCTAAAGTTGGGAAAATTGGCTTCCTTTGGATTAACTTGCAGGATAACAGTCCGAACTGGATGGACAAATGTCTTTTTTCGGCCTTATGTACTATGTTACTATGTTAGGGGACGGCACTCCACTTTTGCACCCCGCTCCCTCTTCTGCTCTGCTGGAGTTACGATAGGTAGGTAAGCGGGAAAATAACCAAATACGGGAAAACAAATGACTAGGCCCAAAAGCTAGCGAGAAAAGGGTCACCTCCTAGCGATCTCTAAAAGATTTCACCTAAACTGCTGTGCCCATGTGCATACCCTTAGGGTGGATATGTACATGCCCTCGTGCCTACACCTAAACTCCCTGGGCAAACCCTAAGCAGCAGGGAAAAGGGAATAGGCAACCTGCTTATTCAAACCAGGAGGAAACAAGCATCTCCCTAGAGGTCTAGATAAAACACACAAAGGGAAATGAAGGAGAGACTTATCTTAAGCAGAGCTGGAGCAGACGATACACCACAAATCAAGAGTTCTTAGGAAAGACCTATAACCTGCACAGGCCACTGGGGAAGGAGCGATAAATAGCCTCACTAACAATGAAACCAGTACACCAGAGGGAAGGTGGATCCAGCTCAAACCCAAATCAAAACAAACAAAGAAGTCAGACATGTGCAGCCAGTCTGACAGATCTCTGCACATTCACAGGCCAAGGTGTGACAGTACCCTCCCTTCTATGAGTGACCTCCGGACACCCCGGACCAACTTTATCCTGTTGTGCCCTGTGAAAGGCCCTCACCAGGCGGCTAGCACTGACATCAGCAGCCGGAACCCACATTCTTTCCTCGGGACCGTATCCCTTCCAGTGCACGAGGTACTGGAGAGAACCCTGAAGAACACGTGATTTGAGAATATTAGAGATTTCAAATTCCAAATTGCCATCCACCAGGACAAGGGGGGGGGGGTGGCAATGGAGATGGTTCTACAGGTCCCACATATTTCTTTAATAAAGACCTGTGAAACACATTATGGATCTTCCAGGTCTGCGGAAGATCCAAAACGAAACGCCACGGGTTGACAATCGCAGAGATTTTGAAATAAATCTTAGACCCAATTTCCAAGGTGGTACCTTCAGCTTAATGTTTCTAGTGGACAATAACACCGAATCACCCATACACAGGTCCGGACCAGTCATACGTCTCCTTTTCAGCCATTCATTTATATCTTTCACCCATCTTTTTCAAATTAACTTGGATCTTCCGCCAGATAGATGGCAAGGCGGAAGAGAATCTCTCCTCTTCTGGCATCCCAGAAGATCCAGTCCCAGAAAAAGTACCAGACTGTGGGTGAAAACCATATGTGTCAAATAACCATATGTATTCAAGGCAAATTCGGCTAGAGACAAGAACGAGGACCAGTCATCCTGATTCTCGACAGCAAAACACCTCAAATTGGTCTTGAGGTTTTGGTTAGTGCCCTCTGTCTGACCATTCGACTGGGGATGAAAAGCTGAAGAAAAAGACAGTTGAATTCCAAGAGAAGAGCAAAACGCCCTCCAAAACCTGGAAACAAATTGTGTCCCCCTATCAGACACCACATCAGAGGGAATGCCATGTAGTTTCACAATGTTATCGATAAACACCTGAGCGAGAGTTTTGGCATTGGGCAAGCTAGGCAACGGACATCTTACTGAAGCGGTCCACTACCACCAAAATCACAGTTTTCCCAGAGGAACTCAATCGGTAAAAAAGTCCATGGATAAATGTGTCCAAGGATGGGACGGGATGGATAAAGGAAGAATGGATCCTGAAGGACAAGTGCGAGCCACCTTCGCGCGTGCACAAGCCTCACAAGCTGTCATATAACCCTCCACACCCTTGTGCAATCCTGGCCACCAGAATCTCCGGGAAATAATATCTATGGTGGATTTGCTTCAGGGTGTCCAGCAAGGAACTTATCATGATGTTCCTTGAACAACTTGTATTGCAGTTTAGCAGGAACAAACAACTTGTCTGGAGGACAAGAATCAGGAGCCTCCTCCTGGGCCCCCAACACCTCCATCTCCAACTCTGGGTACAGAGCGGAAACCACTACTAGACATAAAATTTTGCGTTTACGAACGGCGAACGCAAATTTCTGCAAATGTTCGTGAACGGGCGAACCGGGCGAACCGCCGTTGACTTCAATAGGCAGGCGAATTTTAAAACCCACAGGGACTCTTTCTAGCCACAGTAGTGATGGAAAAGTTGTTTCAACGGGACTAACACCTGGACTGTGGCATGCCGGAGGGGGATCCATGGCAAAACTCCCATGGAAAATTACATTGTTGACGCAGAGTTGGATTTTAATCCATAAAGGGCATAAATCACCTAACAATCCAATTTTTTTTTAACAACGTGGTTTAAAACATCCAGTGTGTGTATACGATCAGGTATGATGTTGTCTTCACAGATATTGACAGACCAAACTCCCCATTTAATGCACCTCAAACAACCGCAAACATTTGCCCAACAGCAAACTTCCCATTTGCACAAGGTTGGATACCAAGCTAGCCATGTCCCGTTGATGTCATTGAAGGTTTCTTCCTCCACCCAGCCACGTACAACACCAAGGGTCCCGGAAAGGTGAATTGAATTGATTTTTCGAACGGGGAGATGGTTAAAAAAAGGCTTGCTCCCTCCCCTTTGTTTGAATCCACGCCACGGTCACTGCGTCTGCGCCGTGCAATTTACTGTCACACCCGATATGAGTGGTATTTTCTGTAGTACTATTCTCATCGGTTTAATCCCTGTTACGTGACATCCCCAATCTGGGGTCCATTTATTAAATAGATTTTTCGAACGGCGAGAAGGTTCTGTAGTACTATTCTCATCGGTTTAATCTCTCTTACGTCCCCTATCCGGGGACGTGTGTCGAATTGATTAATCATTGTCAAATTAACGACATCCTGAAATAATTTTGTTCTGAGCTCTGTACTTGCTTTGTATTGGAATTGATGGAGATTTTTAAATTGTCTGCATTATTTCTAATAAAAAATCATAATAAAGTCTCTTAATAGTTTTTTTTATGTATTAAAAACTCATAAAAAAAATAAAAAATGCTTTTTCTAAGAAAAATTATCCAGCCGATCGCTTTTAGTCTGATCATAATGAAGCAACGGCCTTATCTGGGGTGTGGCAACATTGCCAACACACTCATAGAGGTGATGATCGTTTCATTGTGATACGCAAGCCCCTTTATCACAACAAGGTACCGATCACGAAGGGGAATTGACACATGTATGTGCCTTTTTTTTGTTTTGTTTTTGCAGCCACATTGAAGCACTAGAGGCCAGAAAAATTAGGCATGTACACATACCTGAAAAATTAGGCATTGTTGCAGCCGCTGCTTTAGAAAGGTGACTAAAACATTGCGGCTTGAACCCTAGTTGGTGGCGGAGAATTCACGAAAGTCATCCGGTATGCAGACATTAAATACAGCAGCGTGGGGACCACGCACATGTGACAACTTGCCCAAATTCAATGCCGCCAACAAATTGCTTCCATTGTCACAAGCCACTTTGCCGATCTCCAGTTGGTGCGGGGTCAGCTACTGGTCCACATGTGCATTCAGGGTGGACAGGAGTGCTGGTCCCGTGTGGCTCTCTGCTTTCAGGCAAGTCAACCCCAAGACAGCGTGACACTGTCGTATCCGAGATGTGGAATAGCCCCTGGGGAGCTAGGGGGAGTCAGTTGATGTGCAGCCAGACGCCGCAGCAGAAGAGGACTCAGCCGAGGAGGTTATGGAAGAGGATGGAGTAGAAGGAGTAGAGGAGGTGGCAGTAGGCCTGCCTGCAAGTTGTGGCGGTATCACCAACTCCGCTGCAGAGCCACGCATTCCATGCTTGGCATCCGTCAGCAGGTTGACCCAATGCGAAGTGTAGGTGATATACCTGCCCTGACCGTGCTTTTCAGACCAGGTATCAGTGGTCAGATGGACCCTTGCCCCAACACTGTATGCCAGAGATGCCATGACTTCCTTTTCAATCACTGAGGCCTCAGACTCCACCAGCTGGTATGGTAAAAGCTGGCGGGCTAAGAGTTCCGTCGAGCCAGCTGTCAGACGCCGGGCAAGGGGGTGACTCTGTGACATTGGCTTCTTACGCTCAAACATTTCCTTCACAGGCACCAGACTGTGGGCCGATGAGATGGAACTACTGAAGGTGAGAGGCGGAGTGGCGGGTGGTTGAGAGGGGGCAAGGAGGACAGCAGTGGTTGATGTGGCTGAATATGCTGGACCAGGAGGAGGATGGTGGCTTTGAGCTTGTGTGCTGCTTCTGGCATTCTGGTGGTGGCAACAGCATGCATTGATTGGCCTGCTGTTTGGTTGACCCCGGGTGCCGATACATGCTGTCTGACTGTACTCTGCAAGGTATTTGAGTAAATGACACCCTGTAACAGTATGAGTGAAGGCCTAGCCACTAGCCAGTGGCCACAATACAGTCTGTGTGGGCCTGACACACACGGGCTTGCAATTTGCAAATGTGATTGTATCACAGAAAGAAATTTAATATCATTTTTTTTATCTGCAAAAGGTATTTGAGTGAATGACACCCTGTAACGGTATAAGTGGAGGCCTAGCCAGTGGCCACAATACAGTCTGTGTGGGCCTGACACACACGGGCTTGCAATTTACAGATGTGATTATATCACAGAAAAAAAAATTATAGAATTTTGTTATCTGCAAGGTATTTAAGTGAATGACACCCTGTAACGGTATGAGTGGAGGCCTAGCCAGTGGCCACAATACAGTCTGTGTGGGCCTGACACACACGGGCTTGCAATTTGCAAATGTGATTATATCACAGAAAAATCTTTAATAGAATTTTTTTTATCTGCAAGGTATTTGAGTAAATGACACCCTGTAACGGTATGAGTGGAGGCCTAGCCACTAGCCAATGGCCACAATACAGTCTCTGTGGGCCTGACTCACACGGGCTTGCAATTTGCAAATGTGATTACATCACAGAAAATGTTTTAATATAATTTTTTTTTATCTGCAAGGTATTTGAGTGAATTACACCCTGTAACGGTATGAGTGGAGGCCTCGCCAGTGGCCACAATACAGTCTGTGTGGGCCTGACACACAAGGGGTTGCAATTTGCAAATGGGATTATGTCACAGAATTTTTTTTATCTGCAAGGTATTTGAGTGAATGACACCCTGTAACGGTATGAGTGGAGGCGTAGCCACTAGCCAGTGGCCACAATACAGTCTGTGTGGGCCTGACACACACGGGCTTGCAATTTGCAAATGTGATTATATCACAGAAAATGTTTTAATAGAATGTTTTTATCTGCAAGGTATTTAAGTGAATGACACCCTGTAACGGTATGAGCGGAGGGCTAGCCAGTGGCCACAATACAGTCTGTGTGGGCCTGACACACACGGGCTTGCAAATGTGATTATATCACAGAACAATTTTAAAATATAATTTTTTTTATCTGCAAGGTATTTGAGTGAATGACACCCTGTAATGGTATGAGTGGAGGCCTAACCACTAGCCAGTATACAGTCTGTGTGGGCCTGACACACACAGGCTTGCAAATGTGACTATATCACAGGAAAATGTTAAATTTATTTTTTTTATTTGCAAGGTATTTGATTGAATGACACCCTGTAACGGTATGAGTGGAGGCCTAGCCACTAGCCAGTGGCCACAATACAGTCTGTGTGGGCCTGACACACAAGGGCTT
This sequence comes from Bufo gargarizans, assembly GCF_014858855.1. Lineage (NCBI taxonomy): Eukaryota > Metazoa > Chordata > Amphibia > Anura > Bufonidae > Bufo > Bufo gargarizans. The sequence goes on from NC_058084.1 coordinate 275,886,881, forward strand.
GCAATTTACAGCTGTGATTATATCACAGAAAAAGTTTTTAATAGAATGTTTTTATCTGCAAGGTATTTAAGTGAATGACACCCTGTAACGGTATGAGCGGAGGGCTAGCCAGTGGCCACAATACAGTCTGTGTGGGCCTGACACACACGGGCTTGCAAATGTGACTATATCACAGGAAAATTTTTAATTGATTTTTTTTTATTTGCAAGTTATTTGAGTGAATGACATCCTGTAACTGTATGAGTGGAGGCCTAGCCACTAGCCAGTGGCCACAATACAGTCTGTGTGGGCCTGACACACAAGGGCTTGCAATTTACAGATATTTACAGAAAAAGTTTTTTATATAATTTTTTTTATCTGCAAGGTATTTGAGTGAATGACACCCTGTAACTGTATAAGTGGAGGCCTAGCCACTAGCCAGTGGTTACAATACAGTCTGTTTGGGCCTGACACACACGGGCTTGCAAATGTGATTATGTCACAGAAAAATATTAAATATAATTTTTTTTTTTCTGCAAGGTATTTTCTGTCACACCCTGTATGAATGGTTTGCACGTGCTGTCTGTGACTGAGCCTGCAGCCTCTCACACACGGGCAGCCAGGCAACTTCAAAATATATATAAAAAAAGCACACTGATGTACCAGCCCTGAAAAGGGCTTTTTGGGGTGCTGTCAGGACGCTGTCCTTACAGCAGATCAGTCTGTGGACACAGAACAATGCCCTAGCTAACGCTTTCCCTATTGAATCAGCAGCACTGTCCATCCTCTCACTGTGAATGCAGCTTCCGAATGAATCTCAAATGGATGCTGACCAGGAGGTGGGAGGGTCTGGGAGGGAGGGTCTGCTGCTGATTGGCTGTAATGTGTCTGTTGACTGTGAGGTACAGGGTCAAAGTTTACTCAATGATGATGTATAGGGGGTGGACCGAACATCGCATATGTTCGCCCGCAGCAGCGAACGCGAACAAGCTATGTTCGCCGGGAAATATTCGCCGGCGAATAGTTCGGGACATCACTAACCACCACCACAGGAGCCAAAATCGGAGCAGGATCCTCTGAATCACTCCCCCCAGGGAAACTATGATACAACACATCTGCCTTGACGTTTTTAACCCCAGGGCGAAAGGTGACCACAAAATTGAACCTAATAAAAAACTGTGACCATCTACCGTGTCTAGGATTCAGGTGCTTAGCAGACTGCAAGTAAGCCAAATTCTTGTGGTCAGTATATACCGTAATAGGATGAGTAGCCCCCTCCAACCAATTACGCAATTTTTCAAAGGCCAATTTAATGGCCAGCAACTCTCTATCTCCTACATCATAATTTCTTTCAGCGGCGGAGAGTTTCTTGGAGAAAAAAGCACACAGACTCCATTTGCTAGGGGATGGACCCTGCGACAGAACTGCTCCGACCCCCACTTCTGATGCATCAACCTCCACAATGAACGATTGAGACACATCAGGTTGCATCAGAATGAGAGCAGATGCAAAATATTTCTTAATAGCAGAAAAGGCCTGTATTGCCTCACCCGACCAGACAGAAAAGTCGGCACCTTTTTTTAGTGATATCTGTCAAAGGTTTTACAAAGGTTGAATAATTCAAGATGAATTTTCTGTAGTAATTGGTAAAACCCCAAAAAACTGCATCACAGCTTTCTTATTCTCAGGCCGGACCCATTCCAGTACCACACAGACTTTTTCGGAACCATACGAAAACCAGAGTCAGAAAGCAGGTATCCTTAAAAAGGTAGCTACTGGACAGCAAATACACATTTTCTAATTTTGCATGCAATTTATTCTCCCAAAGGATCGACAACACCTTTCTCACATGATCCTGATGGGTCTGCAATTCGGGTGAGTAAATAAGTATATCATCAAGGTAAATAACAATGAACCTTCCCACTAAATGATGGAAAATATTATTGACAAATCGCTTAAAGACCGCTGGCGCATTAGTTAAACTAAAGGGCATGACAAGATTCTCGAAATGACCTTCGGGTGTATTGAAGTCTGTTTTTTACTCATCTCCTTAGTTGATTCTGATCAGATTATAAGCTCCTCTTAAATTTAACTTGGAGAACACCTTGGCTCCGACAATTTGATCAAATAGATCAGAAATCAAAGGAAGGGGATACGGATCACGGACCGTAATGAGATTCAATTCCCGCAAATCTAAACACGGTCTAAGTGTTTCCTTTTTACGAAAAAGAAGCCAGCGGCCACAGGAGACTTAGATGGCCTAATATGTCCCTTTGCCAAGCTCTCTGCAATGTACTTCCGCATAGCTTCTCTTTCGGGATGGTAAAGGTTGTATAGTCGTGATTTTGGCAGTTTAGCTCCAGGGTTGTGATTGACCGGACAATCATATTCTCAATGGGGAGGCAGCTCCTGAGCTCCACCCTCCGAGAATTTGTCCGCAAAATCAGAGAGAAAGTGAGGTAGGACAGTAGTTGACACCCCTGAGAGAGAAGCACAAAGACAGTCCGAACAAAAATCACTCCAGCTACTGATTTGTCTTGTCTTAGTAGGGTTATGCTTTATCAGCCACGGTAAACCCAGAACCATTGGAGCAGGCAAGCCCTTTATAACAAAACAAGAAATGGACTCAACGTGTGAATCACCCACCCTTAACTGAATGTCATGAACAATATGAGTAAGACTCTTTTGTGAGAAAGGGGAGGAATTAATAGGTATCTCTTTATCTAAAGTACTAGTTCTAAAACCAAGATTTTGGAAAAACTTAAAATCAGTAAGGTTTTCCCCCGCACCACTGTCAACAAATACCTCAAAATCCAAATTTCCTGAGTCTAGTGCCACCATGGCAGGCAGGAGGAAATGGGTATTGCAGGGAGAATGCATATTTGCTTGCTCAGACTCCCTATTCACACTACCAAGAGTCAGGGAAGTCTTTTTTTTTCTCTTTATGTGAATACCTCTGTAGTTTTTTATTACCGCTTTGAGGTTTAACAAAAGGACATGCACAAACAAAATGACCTTCTTTTCCACAGAAGTAACATAGCTTATTCAGCTTACTAAAACCTCGGACAGGTTTCCTTATTCAGCGAAAGGAAACCTGTCCCAACTGCATAGGCTCTTCTCCAGCTCCATATTCAAAAGTCATATTACCCTGGGGACTAGGTGGTACGGATCCACAAACAGACGGGGCCCCCGCTCGAGAGGAATTTTATACCTTTCTCTAAGACGTCTATCAAGCCGCACTGCCAAAGACATGGCCGTCTCGAATTAATCGGGATACTCATGAAAAGCAAGGGCATCTTTCAACCTCTAAGATAGCCCCTGACAAAACTGACTCCAGAGTGCAGGATCATTCCACCCCGAGTCAGTTGCCCATCTTCTAAATTCTGCACAATACGACTCTGCAGTACATTCTCCCTGTAAAAAACATAAAACATGCCCAAGGCTCTAAAAAATTAATCCACAGACCGGGATGGTGAACCGGTCGGAAGAGAAAAAGCCCAGGACTGCGTGTCCCCTTTGAGCAGTGATATAATGATCCCCACTTTTTGATTCTCGTCACCAGATGACATCGGCCGCAGACAAAAATACAACCTGCAGGACTCCCTGAACCGAACAAAGTCATTACCACCCCCTGAGAACCTATCAGGGAGAGTGTCTTTAGGCTCTAAGTAGACCTGATTTCCTCCAACAGCACCAGACGCCAGAGCATTCTGACACTGCAACAGAACTGCAGCATGCAACCAAACAGCAGGGATATGACAGTTTTTAAAATTTTTATGGCAGGTTATACTATCACGATAGGTAGGTAAGCGGTGAAATAACAAAACACAGGAAAACAAAAGGAACAAACGACTAGGCCCAAAAGCTAGGGAGAAAAAGGTCACCTCCTAGCGATCCCTAAAATCTTTCCCTAAACTGCTGTGCCCATGTGCATACCCTTAGGGTGGACATGCACATGCCCTCGTTCCTAAACCTAAACACCTTGCGCAAACCCTAAGCAGCAGGGAAAAGAGAATAGGCAACCTTCTTCTTCAAACCAGGAGGAAGCAAGCATCTCCCTAGAGGCCTAGATAAAACACACAAAGGGAAATGAAGGAGAGGACTTTTCTTGAGCAGAGCTGGAACAGACGATCCACCACAAATCAAGAGCTCCCAGGAAAGAACTATAACCTGCACAGGCCACTGGCGGAAGGAGGGATAAATAGCCTCAATAACAATGAAACCCAGTACACCTGAGGGAAGGTGGATCCAGCTCAAACCCAAATCAAAACAAAGAAGTCAGACATGTGCAGCCAGTCTGACAGATATGACAGCAGTGCATAACCCTTGAATTTCACACGTACAGATGCAGACAAGGCCGCAAATTAAGTATTTTGCCCAAATTTTGTGGGGTTTTTTTAATACCAGAATAGCACAGCAGTATTTAAAGCATGTATCTCACACTGACCGATGCAGACAAGGCTGCAAATTAAGTATTTTGCCTAAAATGGGTGTTTTTTAAAACCTAGAGAAATATAGCTGTATTTGTAGCTTAAATTGCACACTGACTAATGTGGCAGAGGCCCCAGATGGAGGGTATTGCCAAAAATTTGTGTTTTTTTCAAAGCCTGAAAAATATTGGAGTACTTCAAGCTTGTTTTTAACAATCACAGATGCAGCAAAGGCTGCAATATTAAGTAAATTGCCCAAAATGGGTGTTTTTTATAACAGAATATGACAGCAGTATATAACTCTTGAATTTCACACATACAGATGCAGCAAGGGCTGTAAAATTGAGTATTTTGCGGAAAAAGGGTGTTTTTTAAAACCCAGATAATTATAGCTGTATTTCTAGCTTAAATTGCACACTGACTAATGCTGCAAATGCACCAGATATAGGATATTGCCAAAAATTGCTATTTTTTTAAACCCAGATTATTATTGCAGTATTTCAAGCTTAGATTTGATTGTCACAAAAGCACATATGAAGTGCTGGTGCACTGAGCTTGCATAAAATGGCCGCCCACCTAACTAACAGACGGATAAAAGTTATTTTTCTCCGTCACTGGGCTCAGGGCAGGGTAAAAAGATTGTGCACTGCATCCACACAACAAAATCTATGTACATCGCTGAGTCCAATTGGAATTCTGATTGAAGATTCTTTCCTATTTACTTCCTCACAGCAGCAGCATCCTCTCCCTACACTAGTAACAGCAGAGTGACGTGCAGCGCTATGTGACTCCAGCCTATTTAGAGGCTGGGTCACATGCTGCACTGGCCAATCACTGCAGGTGGAAAAAGTATGTGAACCCTTGGATTTAGTAACTAGTTGAACCTCCTTTGGCAGCAATAACTTCAACCAGGGGTCGAGTGGAGGGGGAACGGCGTTCCTGCACTTTTTTCATGGCAAGAACGCCGTTCCCTTTCAGCCTCAAGCCAGGAGAACGCAGCTGAATCAGATTCACAGGGGGAGACGGAGCGCACTAAACCAGGGCAGGCTAAGGGAGGAGGAGCGGCTTCAGTTGAGAGGAAGCTGTCTGTGCGGTGCTGCTGCCTGCGACTCCTCTCATGGCGCCCCGCCCCCTACTGACATCATCTCCTTCACTTCTTCTGTCGGCCAGATACGCTGTTCAGTCACTTCGGGCAGAGCGTTCGCAGCTGAGATCATTTAGAATGTCTTTCAGAAAAGTTTGTCCTGGGATTCGAACTCACAACCTCTACACATCAGAAGAAGGCATTTACCCTCACAGCCATAAAAACTGTCTAGGTAGTTGCTTTAAAAAAAAAAAAAAAAAAAAAAAAAATATATATATATATATAAGACTTCTACTTATACCTAGTGTACCGATACCTAGTGTACAACCATACACATGACAGCTGCCCACTGTGTATGGATGTAGCAGAGCTGGGTGTGTTGGGGCAGCTGTCATGTGTACGGTTGTACACTAGGTATCAGTACACTAGGTATAAGTATAAGTCTTATTTTTTTTTTTTTTTAAGCAACTAGCTAGACAGATTTTATGGCTGTGAGGGTAAATGCCTTGCCTCTGATGTGTAGAGGTTATGAGTAGAGTTGAGCGAACACCTGGATGTTCGGGTTCGAGAAGTTCGGCCGAACATCCCGGAAATGTTCGGGTTCGGGATCCGAACCCGATCCGAACTTCGTCCCGAACCCGAACCCCATTGAAGTCAATGGGGACCCGAACTTTTCGGCACTAAAAAGGCTGCAAAACAGCCCAGGAAAGAGCTAGAGGGCTGCAAAAGGCAGCAACATGTAGGTAAATCCCCTGCAAACAAATGTGGATAGGGAAATGAATTAAAATAAAAATTAAATAAATAAAAATTAACCAAAATCAATTGGAGAGAGGTTCCATAGCAGAGAATCTGGCTTCCCGTCACCCACCACTGGAACAGTCCATTCTCAGATATTTAGGCCCCGGCACCCAGGCAGAGGAGAGAGGTCCCGTAACAGAGAATCTGTCTTCATGTCAGCAGAGAATTAGTCTGCATGTCATAGCAGAGAATGAGGCTTCACGTCAGCCACCACTGCAACAGTCCATTGGCATATATTTAGGCCCAGCACCCAGGCAGAGGAGGGAGGTCCCGTAACAGAGAATCTGTCTTCATGTCAGCAGAGAATTAGTCTGCATGTCATAGCAGAGAATGAGGCTTCACGTCAGCCACCACTGCAACAGTCCATTGGCATATATTTAGGCCCAGCACACACACAGGCAGAGGAGAGAGGTCCCGTAACAGAGAATCTGGCTTCATGTCAGCAGAGAATCAGTCTGCATGTCATAGCAGAGAATGAGGCTTCACGTCAGCCACCACTGCAACAGTCCATTGGCATATATTTAGGCCCAGCACACACACAGGCAGAGGAGAGAGGTCCCGTAACAGAGAATCTGGCTTCATGTCAGCAGAGAATCAGTCTGCATGTCATAGCAGAGAATGAGGCTTCACGTCAGCCACCACTGCAACAGTCCATTGGCATATATTTAGGCCCAGCACACACACAGGCAGAGGAGAGAGGTCCCGTAACAGAGAATCTGTCTTCATGTCAGCAGAGAATTAGTCTGCATGTCATAGCAGAGAATGAGGCTTCACGTCAGCCACCACTGCAACAGTCCATTGGCATATATTTAGGCCCAGCACACACACAGGCAGAGGAGAGAGGTCCCGTAACAGAGAATCTGGCTTCATGTCAGCAGAGAATCAGTCTGCATGTCATAGCAGAGAATGAGGCTTCACGTCAGCCACCACTGCAACAGTCCATTGGCATATATTTAGGCCCAGCACACACACAGGCAGAGGAGAGAGGTCCCGTAACAGAGAATCTGGCTTCATGTCAGCAGAGAATCAGTCTGCATGTCATAGCAGAGAATGAGGCTTCACGTCAGCCACCACTGCAACAGTCCATTGGCATATATTTAGGCCCAGCACACACACAGGCAGAGGAGAGAGGTCCCGTAACAGAGAATCTGTCTTCATGTCAGCAGAGAATCAGTCTGCATGTCATAGCAGAGAATGAGGCTTCACGTCAGCCACCACTGCAACAGTCCATTGGCATATATTTAGGCCCAGCACCCAGGCAGAGGAGGGAGGTCCCGTAACAGAGAATCTGTCTTCATGTCAGCAGAGAATTAGTCTGCATGTCATAGCAGAGAATGAGGCTTCACGTCAGCCACCACTGCAACAGTCCATTGGCATATATTTAGGCCCAGCACCCAGGCAGAGGAGGGAGGTCCCGTAACAGAGAATCTGTCTTCATGTCAGCAGAGAATTAGTCTGCATGTCATAGCAGAGAATGAGGCTTCACGTCACCCACCACTGCAACAGTCCATTGGCATATATTTAGGCCTAGCACACAGGCAGAGGAGAGAGGTCCCGTAACAGAGAATCTGGCTTCATGTCAGCAGAGAATCAGTCTGCATGTCATAGCAGAGAATCAGGCTTCACGTCAGCCACCACTGCAACAGTCCATTGTCATAAATTTAGGCCGAGCACCCAGGCAGAGGAGAGAGGTCCCGTAACAGACAATCTGGCTTCATGTCAGCAGAGAATTAGTCTGCATGTCATAGCAGAGAATCAGGCTTCATGTCAGCCACCACTGCAACAGTCCATTGGCATATATTTAGGCCTAGCACACAGGCAGAGGAGAGGTTCATTCAACTTTGGGTAGCCTCGCAATATAATGGTAAAATGAAAATAAAAATAGGATTGAATGAGGAAGTGCCCTGGAGTCCAATAATATATGGTTATGGGGAGGTAGTTAATGTCTAATCTGGACAAGGGACGGACAGGTCCTGTGGGATCCATGCCTGGTTCATTTTTATGAACGTCAGCTTGTCCACATTGGCTGTAGACAGGCGGCTGCGTTTGTCTGTAATGACGCCCCCTGCCGTGCTGAATACACGTTCAGACAAAACGCTGGCTGCCGGGCAGGCCAGCACCTCCAAGGCATAAAAGGCTAGCTCTGGCCACGTGGACAATTTAGAGACCCAGAAGTTGAATGGGGCCGAACCATCAGTCAGTACGTGGAGGGGTGTGCACACGTACTGTTCCACCATGTTAGTGAAATGTTGCCTCCTGCTAACACGTTGCGTATCAGGTGGTGGTGCAGTTAGCTGTGGCGTGTTGACAAAAGTTTTCCACATCTCTGCCATGCTAACCCTGCCCTCAGAGGAGCTGGCCGTGACACAGCTGCCTTGGCGACCTCTTGCTCCTCCTCTGCCTTGGCCTTGGGCTTCCACTTGTTCCCCTGTGACATTTGGGAATGCTCTCAGTAGCGCGTCTACCAACGTGCGCTTGTACTCGCGCATCTTCCTATCACGCTCCAGTGCAGGAAGTAAGGTGGGCACATTGTCTTTGTAGCGTGGATCCAGCAGGGTGGCAACCCAGTAGTCCGCACAGGTTAAAATGTGGGCAACTCTGCTGTCGTTGCGCAGGCACTGCAGCATGTAGTCGCTCATGTGTGCCAGGCTGCCCAGGGGTAAGGACAAGCTGTCCTCTGTGGGAGGCGTATCGTCATCGTCCTGCCTTTCCCCCCAGCCACGCACCAGTGATGGACCCGAGCTGCGTTGGGTGCCACCCCGCTGTGACCATGCTTCATCCTCATCCTCCTCCACCTCCTCCTCATCCTCGTCCTCCTCGTCCTCCAGTAGTGGGCCCTGGCTGGCCACATTTGTACCTGGCCTCTGCTGTTGCCAAAAACCTCCCTCTGAGTCACTTCGAAGAGACTGGCCTGAAAGTGCTAAAAATGACCCCTCTTCCTCCTCCTCCTCCTCCTCCTCCTGGGCCACCTCCTCTTCCATCATCGCCCTAAGTGTTTTCTCAAGGAGACATAGAAGTGGTATTGTAACGCTGATAACGGTGTCATCGCCACTGGCCATGTTGGTGGAGTACTCGAAACAGCGCAACAGGGCACACAGGTCTCGCATGGAGGCCCAGTCATTGGTGGTGAAGTGGTGCTGTTCTGTAGTGCGACTGACCCGTGCGTGCTGCAGCTGAAACTCCACTATGGCCTGCTGCTGCTCGCACAGTCTGTCCAGCATGTGCAAGGTGGAGTTCCACCTGGTGGGCACGTCGCATATGAGGCGGTGAGCGGGAAGGCCGAAGTTACGCTGTAGCGCAGACAGGCGAGCAGCAGCAGGATGTGAACGCTGGAAGCGCGAACAGACGGCCCGCACTTTATGCAGCAGCTCTGACATGTCGGGGTAGTTGTGAATGAACTTCTGCACCACCAAATTCAGCACATGCGCCAAGCAAGGGATGTGCGTCAAATTGGCTAGTCCCAGAGCTGCAACGAGATTTCGCCCATTATCACACACCACCAGGCCGGGCTTGAGGCTCACTGGCAGCAACCACTCGTCGGTCTGTTGTTCAATACCCCGCCACAACTCCTGTGCGGTGTGGGGCCTGTCCCCCAAACATATGAGTTTCAGAATGGCCTGCTGACGTTTACCCCGGGCTGTGCTGAAGTTGGTGGTGAAGGTGTGTGGCTGACTGGATGAGCAGGTGGAAGAAGAGGAGGAGGAAGCCGAGAAGGAGGAGGTGGCAACAGGAGGCAAAGAATGTTGCCCTGCGATCCTTGGCGGCGGAAGGACGTGCGCCAAACAGCTCTCCGCCTGGGGCCCAGCTGCCACTACATTTACCCAGTGTGCAGTTAGGGAGATATAGCGTCCCTGGCCGTGCTTACTGGTCCACGTATCTGTGGTTAGGTGGACCTTGCTACAGATGGCGTTGCGCAGTGCACACTTGATTTTATCGGATACTTGGTTGTGCAGGGAAGGCACGGCTCTCTTGGAGAAGTAGTGCCGGCTGGGAACAACATACTGTGGGACAGCAAGCGACATGAGCTGTTTGAAGCTGTCTGTGTCCACCAGCCTAAATGACAGCATTTCATAGGCCAGTAGTTTAGAAATGCTGGCATTCAGGGCCAGGGATCGAGGGTGGCTAGGTGGGAATTTACGCTTTCTATCAAATGTTTGTGAGATGGAGAGCTGAACGCTGGCGTGTGACATGGTTGAGACGCTTGGTGACGGAGGTGGTGGTGTTGGTGGTACATCCCCTGTTTGCTGGGCGGCAGGTGCCAACGTTCCTCCAGAGGCGGAGGAAGAGGCCGAGGCGGCAGCAGCAGAATAGGCCGAGGCGGCAGCAGCAGAAGAGGTAGCAGGGGGAGCCTGAGTGACTTCCTTGGTTTTAAGGTGTTTACTCCACTGCAGTTCATGCTTTGCATGCAGGTGCCTGGTCATGCAGGTTGTGCTCAGGTTCAGAACGTTAATGCCTCGCTTCAGGCTCTGATGGCACAGCGTGCAAACCACTCGGGTCTGGTCGTCAGCACATTGTTTGAAGAAGTGCCATGCCAGGGAACTCCTTGAAGCTGCCTTTGGGGTGCTCGGTCCCAGATGGCGGCGGTCAGTAGCAGGCGGAGTCTCTTGGCGGCGGGTGTTCTGCTTTTGCCCACTGCTCCCTCTTTTGCTACGCTGTTGGCTCGGTCTCACCACTGCCTCTTCCTCCGAACTGTGAAAGTCAGTGGCACGACCTTCATTCCATGTGGGGTCTAGGACCTCATCGTCCCCTGCATCGTCTTCCACCCAGTCTTGATCCCTGACCTCCTGTTCAGTCTGCACACTGCAGAAAGACGCAGCAGTTGGCACCTGTGTTTCGTCATCATCAGAGACATGCTGAGGTGGTATTCCCATGTCCTCATCATCAGGAAACATAAGTGGTTGTGCGTCAGTGCATTCTATGTCTTTCACCGCTGGGGAAGGGCTAGGTGGATGCCCTTGGGAAACCCTGCCAGCGGAGTCTTCAAACAGCATAAGAGACTGCTGCATAACTTGAGGCTGAGACAGTTTCCCTGGTATGCATGGGGGTGATGTGACAGACTGATGGGGTTGGTTTTCAGGCGCCATCTGTGCGCTTTCTGCAGAAGACTGGGTGGGAGATAATGTGAACGTGCTGGATCCACTGTCGGCCACCCAATTGACTAATGCCTGTACCTGCTCAGGCCTTACCATCCTTAGAACGGCATTGGGCCCCACCATATATCGCTGTAAATTCTGGCGGCTACTGGGACCTGAGGTAGTTGGTACACTAGGACGTGTGGATGTGGCAGAACGGCCACGTCCTCTCCCAGCACCAGAGGGTCCACTAACACCACCACGACCATGTCCACGTCCGCGTCCCTTACTAGATGTTTTTCTCATTGTTATGGTTCACCACAACAACAAATATATTATTTGGCCCAATGTATTGTATTCAAATTCAGCGGGATATAAATTTGAGGCCTAGTATTTAGGCGCTGGGTGACCGGTATGGATTTAGTGACAGAATTAGACTTGGAAATGCACAGAAGCGTGTGTGTGTGAAGTTATTCTGAATGACCCAATGTGCACCTTGAATATTATATACCCTTTTAGGGATAGATTTCAAATAGCTCTGATATAGCAGAAACCACTAAATTATGAAATTGCTAAATTGGGAATTGTATTTCAACCCAGAACAAAAAATGTGCTTTGACGGACACTAAATAACTTTCCCAGCCACAACAGGACAGCGTTAACGAGAGATTTAGCAGGATATAAATTTGAGGCCTAGTATTTAGGCGCTGGAGGACCGGTATGGATTTAGTGACAGAATTAGACTTGGAAATGCACAGAAGCGTGTGTGTGTGAAGTTATTCTGAATGACCCAATGTGCACCTTGAATATTATATACCCTTTTAGGGATAGATTTCAAATAGCTCTGATATAGCAGAAACCACTAAATTATGAAATTGCTAAATTGGGAATTGTATTTCAACCCAGAACAAAAAATGTGCTTTGACGGACACTAAATAACTTTCCCAGCCACAACAGGACAGCGTTAACGAGAGATTTAGCAGGATATAAATTTGAGGCCTAGTATTTAGGCGCTGGGTGACAGGTATGGGTTTAGTGACAGAATTAGACTTGGAAATGCACAGTAGCGGGTGTGTGAAGTTATTCTGAATGTCCCTATGTGCACCTTCAATATGATCTACCCTTTTAGGGATAGATTTCAAATAGCTCTGATATAGCAGAAACCACTAAATTATGAAATTGCTAAATTGGGAATTGTATTTCAACCCAGAACAAGAAATGTGCTTGAACGGACACTAAATAACTCGCCCAGCTACAGCACTAACGACAGATTTAGCTGGATATGAATTTGAGGCCTAGTATTTAGGCGCTGGGTGACAGGTATGGGTTTAGTGACAGAATTAGACTTGGAAATACACAGTAGCGGGTGTGTGTGAAGTTATTCTGAATGACCCAATGTGCACCTTGAATATTATATACCCTTTTAGGGATAGATTTCAAATAGCTCTGATATAGCAGAAACCACTAAATTATGAAATTGCTAAATTGGGAATTGTATTTCAACCCAGAACAAGAAATGTGCTTGAACGGACACTAAATAACTCGCCCAGCTACAGCACTAAGGACAGATTTAGCTGGATATAAATTTGAGGCCTAGTATTTAGGCGCTGGGTGACAGGTATAGGTTTAGTGACAGAATTAGACTTGGAAATGCACAGTAGCGGGTGTGTGAAGTTATTCTGAATGTCCCTATGTGCACCTTCAATATGATCTACCCTTTTAGGGATAGATTTCAAATAGCTCTGATATAGCAGAAACCACTAAATTATGAAATTGCTAAATTGGGAATTGTATTTCAACCCAGAACAAGAAATGTGCTTGAACGGACACTAAATAACTCGCCCAGCTACAGCACTAACGACAGATTTAGCTGGATATGAATTTGAGGCCTAGTATTTAGGCGCTGGGTGACAGGTATGGGTTTAGTGACAGAATTAGACTTGGAAATGCACAGTAGCGGGTGTGTGAAGTTATTCTGAATGACCCTATGTGCACCTTGAATATTATATACCCTTTTAGGGATAGATTTCAAATAGCTCTGATACAGCAGAAACCACTAAATTTTTAAATTGCTAAATTGGGAATTGTATTTCAACCCAGAACAAAAAATGTGCTTTGACGGACACTAAATAACTTTCCCAGCCACAACAGGACAGCGGTAACGAGAGATTTAGCGGGATATAAATTTGAGGCCTAGTATTTAGGCGCTGGGTGACCGGTATGGATTTAGTGACAGAATTAGACTGGGATATGGCCAAAAAATAACCACACTATTGCTGGTTAAATGCACTTGGTGATGGGCGCAGCTTGCCCCTGATGTAGTATATGGCCAAAAAATGAACAGACTATTGCTGGTTAAATGCACTTGGTGTCACAGCTTGACCAACCACACTACTGAGGGTTAAATGCACTTGGTGACGGGCGCAGCTTGCCCCTGATGTAGTATATGGCCAAAAAATGAACAGACTATTGCTGGTTAAATGCACTTGGTGACGGGCGCAGCTTGCCCCTGATTTAGTATATGGCCAAAAAATGAACAGACTATTGCTGGTTAAATGCACTTGGTGTGATAGCTTGACCAACCACACTACTGAGGGTTAAATGCACTTGGTGACGGGCGCAGCTTGCCCCTGATGTAGTATATGGCCAAAAAATAAACAGACTATTGCTGGTTAAATGCACTTGGTGTGACAGCTTCACCCTGATGTAGGCTTTAGCCAAAAAACAAACACACCATTGAGGGTTAAATGCACTTGGTGACAGGCGCAGCTTGCCCCTGATGTAGTATATGGCCAAAAAATAAACAGACTATTGCTGGTTAAATGCACTTGGTGTGACAGCTTCACCCTGATGTAGGCTTTAGCCAAAAAACAACCACACCATTGAGGGTTAAATGCACTTGGTCGCAGCTTGTGCTGGCGCACCACAAGACACAAAATGGCCGCCGATCACCCCAGAAAAATGTGACTGACAAACGGTCTGGGCAGCCTAAAAACAGTGAGCAATTGAGGATCAGCAGCTCAATGATCCACAGCTGCAGATCGATCAGTTAATCAAGTCCTTTGGAGGAGTTAATCTGCCTAATCTCGCCCTACTGTCGCAGCCGCAACCTCTCCCTACGCTAATCAGAGCAGAGTGACGGGCGGCGCTATGTGACTCCAGCTTAAATAGAGGCTGGGTCACATGGTGCTCTGGCCAATCACAGCCATGCCAATAGTAGGCATGGCTGTGATGGCCTCTTGGGGCAAGTAGTATGACGCTTGTTGATTGGCTGCTTTGCAGCCTTTCAAAAAGCGCCAAGAAAGCGTCACAAAAGCGCGAAGAAAGCGACGAACACCGAACCCGAACCCGGACTTTTACGAAAATGTCCGGGTTCGGGTCCGTGTCACGGACACCCCAAAATTCGGTACGAACCCGAACTATACAGTTCGAGTTTGCTCATCCCTAGTTATGAGTTCAAATCCCAGGATAAACTTTTCTAAAAGTGTTTTTTTTTTTTTTTATAAGACTTCTACTGATACCTAGTGTACAACCATACACATGACAGCTGCCCCAACACACCCAGCTCTGCTACATCCATACACAGTGGGCAAAGTTACCTACAGTAGAAGTCTTATATTTTTTTTTAAGTGACTAGCTAGATAGCTTTCATAGCTGAGAGGGCATATGCCTTGCCTCTGATGTGTAGAGGTCATGAAATCGAATCCCAGGACAAACTTTTCTAAAAGTGTTTTTTTGTTTTTTTTTTTGTCCGCAGCGACACAAATTACAGCATGCTAGATTTTCGGTGCTTTTTTATTTTTTGGAGGGGGGGGGGGGGGGTTGCAGTGGATCTTGGGTGAGTTCCCACACTTTTTTTTCCCGGGACTTGACCCCTGACTTCAACCAAACGTTTCCTGTATTTGCAGATCAGAGGTGCACAACGGTCAGGAGTAATTCTTGACCATTAATCTTTACAGAACTGTTTCAGTTCAGCAATATTCTTGGGATGTCTGGTGTGAATCGCTTTCTTGAGGTCATGCCACAGCATCTCAATCGGGTTGAGGTCAGGACTCTGGCTGGGCCACTCCAGAAGGCGTATTTTCTTCTGTTTAAGCCAAGTTGATTTATTTCTATGCTTTGGATCATTGTCCTGTTGTAACGGCCATCTTCTGTTGAGCTTCAGCCTAAAGTTCTCCTGCAAAATGTCTTGATAAACTTGGGAATTCATTTTTCCTTTGATGATAGCAATCCGTCCAGGCCCTGATGCAGCAAAGCAGCCCCAAACAATAATGCGCCCACCACCATACATCACAGTTGGGATGAGGTTTTGATGTTGGTGTGCTGTGCCTCTTTTTCTCCACACACAGTGCTGTGTGTTTCTTCCAAACAACTCAACTTTGGTTTCATCTGTCCACAGAATATTTTGCACGTGCAGCAATGTTTTTTTTTGGACAGCAGTGGCTTCTTCTGTGGTATCCTCCCATGAATTCCATTCTTGTTTAGTGTTTTACGTATTGTATATTCGCTAACAGGGATGTTAGCATATGCCAGAGACTTTTGTAAGTCTTTAGCTGACACTCTAGGATTCTTCTTCGCCTCATTGAGCAGTCTGCGCTGTGCTCTTGCAGTCATCTTTACAGCAGACTATGATTATCTATTGTGACTTGGATGAAGATCAGATCACATTTTATGACCAATTTGTGCAGAAATCCATATCATTCTAAAGGGTTCACATACTTTTTCTTGCAACTGTATGTATATATATATATATATATATATATATATATATATATATATATATAGTAAAGGCTGTGTACAGCCTGTAATTGTGGGAGGAGCTCCCTCACCTACTTATACTCAGCAGTCCAGAGGAGGAGGGCGCTCGTTTCCTGTGCTTGCTCATTCCTGCACTTCTGTTCCAGCTCGGCAGGTGATCGCGACATCACTTCCGGTTCAGCGACTTCCGGTTTGGTCCCTGCAGCGTGCGGTGCCCGCGGTAAGTAAGATCTTCCAGCCTGCCTCAGCCTCTCCGTAGCTACCGGGCACCCCGCCTCCTGCCGATTCGGGTCACGGAAGGACGCACCCTGCAGCCTGGGGGGCCCTCTAAGCGCCAGATGATCGGTCCGATCAGCGTCCAGGCGGCTTCCACCCCAGGCAACCTGGCGCTCGCCCAGGCCGGGTTACCCTGCAGGTTCTTGCAGCCGGCGGATGGGTCCTGCTTGCCTAGGGGCAGGGTTTCAGAAGCCCTTCATACATACATATAACGACAGGGGTTCATGGACTTCAGGAGCATGCAAGGTGAGGAATAAGGTTAGGAGGATCCAGGGGAGGCCATTGGGAACTGCACAAACACACCTCAAACTTAAGCAAGCTTTCTTCCATTGCTTCCAAATTCACTTACACTCTGCTACCATGGCTTCACAGGTCCCTGATTCCCTCGTCCATTGCTGTTGTCTGTGCCGCAGGTTTTCTTCTGCAGGGGGTCGGATGGATCCCATTCACTCAGGTCAATCTCGGTCATGTTGTCAAACGATTGCCCAGGCCCTGTTGGTGCGATTCCATGTTGAGTCCGTAGGTTCCTGTACTTGCCGGCATCACTCAGGGTCTGCGCAATTGCCTGATTTGCCCAGGGACATGGCCTGAGTCACTCGGGGGCATGCCTTGTCTGGTTCTCCACGTTTTACGCTTTTGACTGTATCGCTCAGGTTCATGTATTTTTCCAGAATCGCTCACGTTTATGTGTTCCCCTAAATCGCTCAGATTCATGTTTTCCCCGATTCATTCAGGTTTCATGTATTGCCTGATTCGCTCAGGTTTCATGGTTTTCCCTGAATCGCTCAGGTTTCATGTTTTTCCCCGATCCGCTCAGGTTGCATGTATTTGCCTGAATCGCTCAGGTTGTATGCATTTGCCTGAATCGCTCAGGTTGTATGTATTTGCCTGAATCACTCAGGTTTTATGTATGTGCCTGAATCGCTCAGGTTTTAGGTATGTGCCTGAATCGCTCAGGTTTTAGGTATATGCCTGAATCGCTCAGGTTTGAGGTATTGGCCTGAATCGCTCAGGTTTCTTGTATTTGCCCTTTTCTCTCAGGGGGTAGGTAACGGCCAGATCCGCTCAGGTTTAAGGTAATGCACGACGCACCCAGGTGTCTGTCATCTTCATGAAAGGTGTATGTAATTGCCTGATTTGCTCAGGATTCAATGTATTTGCCTGAACCACTCAGGATTCAATGTATTTGCCTGAACCGCTTAGCGTTCGATGTATTTGACTGAATCGCCCAGGTTCTATGTATCTGCCTGAAACGCTTAGGGGTTTTCTCAGCAGTGTCCAGCTGGTTCCTGTTTACCCGGTTCGTGTTCCGCATGTTTGAATTCCTGATTCACTCGGGTCTTTTTTCATGCAGAGTGACTTCGGCCCCTGATTCTTGCAGATCAGGGTCATCCAGCAGTTGGCCATGGCACCCAGGCTGCATCCATGGTCTCCTTCGTTTCAATCCAGTGCCACCAGATCACACCCCTCTCCGGGTCTTGTATCAACGCAAGCTTGTTTTTTCATATAAACAGGGCCTCAGGCCTCCGGAATTCCGGTCCATCCTCAGTTGTGTCGCAGGGCTCCTCCATGTCCCGTCACTCCACGGTGCCAGGTTCCAGGTAAGGTCAAACCGAGTGGCATCTTCACGCTCCTCCGCCGCTCAGAGCTTTTCTTATTCACGAGCTTCCATTCCTAGGTCTTCAGTATTGCCGGAGAATTAGTCAGTGCTGACAGTTGATTCGGGTAGGTTTGTGATTCTTTCTATGCCACGTTTATTCCTGTTCCCTCACCGCTCTCGCCCCAGTCACTCGGCCACTGCTCGAAAAAAATAAATAGAAAATGGGGGGAGTCTTTAAAATTACTTGTACTCTTTCCCGTGCAGAATAAAGATGTCCCAAGCTACAAAGTTGGATGATAACGTGTCCTTACCCGGGTCTTCGGTGTCAGGACGCGCCAGTAACCCGTCCCTTCGTAGCTGGACGTTTCCGAAACTCATTGCGGAGCTTAACAGGAGAGGAATCTGTCATCCCGCATCAGCTAGGAAGGCGGAACTCTATCGTCTCCTGATGACAGAGCCAGAGGGTTCTAATGACCAGCCCTCTCTCTCCTCCATTCAGCTGTCCCTGCTGCAGTTGCAGTCCACCATCGGCAGTCTGGCCGGTTCGGTGGCAAATATCCAAGCCAGAATGGGGGAATTGGAGTCCTGTCTTTCAGCGGCGCCACCATCTCCAGCCCCACCACCTATTCCTTCAACGTCCCAGGACCTGGCTCCAGATTGCTCCCTCGCATTTCATCCCGGAGAACTTAAAAAGGGATATTCTAGCGGGGAAAGATGTCAACCTGGCATCTATTCTCATTGCGTCTCAGGACGTGTCTGAGAACAAAATAATTAATTGTGGGGAGGTATTGGTTGTTCTCACGGCCAAGGATGCCTGCTTGAACCGTAAACGATCTATTCCTGAATTTGTTCTAGCGTTCAGCCTCTACAGAGACACCATCTGCTCTGTCCAGCCGCACAGACGTGAGGAACCGGACTCGTACTTGTACTGTATCACAGACTTGGGGTACAAGTACGGTGGCACTAACTTCTATGACTATCACCGGTCATTCTCGGCCAAGGCAGCCACTGCCCTCGCCCAGTTTCATTTAGTCACTGACTGGGCGAACCTCGACATGGAGCTATTCTGTAGACATTTCGCCGAGTTAAGGGCTCCCACTTGTGCGGCTTGCCAGTCAATCCAGCACACTGCAGACTGGTGCCCCACCCTTCCAGGTCCCTCCAGCGCCCAGGGGTTCCAGGCCTCAACCGATAAGCTGGGTAGGCCTATCACATATTTGGGTCAGAGTCAAGTCTGCAACAATTTCAATTCAGGGGGTTGCGGGTTTAACAGTTGTAGAGCTCTGCATATCTGCTCTCTCTGTTTTAGGGCCCATCCTCGCCCTAGATGCACGAAAAGGCAGCACAAGAACCTATGACTTGCCGACATCAACATCGAGCTCTTGGGCGTCCTATTGCGGGACCATCCTGATCGCCAGTTATCCCAGTTCGCATTCAAGTTGCTCCCTATGCTTCCCCAGCTATGGAAATATTATGGCTTGCATTGGGCGGACGGGTACTACTTCGCCAATCGGCTCACCTTCGGATCCAAGAGCAACCCGTGACTGTTTGACAGATTTGCATGCGCATTCCATTGAATCCTGGTTCATCACAGGGATTTGGACATGGTCATCCATTATCTCGACGATTTCCTGATCGTCGAGAGGCCTCAGGGAGTCCCGTCGGGATTGGCAAGCATTGCTTCAGCTTTTCGAGGTCCCCGTGGCGGCTGCTAAGACGGAGGGACCAGGCACTAGGGTTACCTTCTTGGGCATCATCTTGGATTCTGTCCGCATGGAAGCCAGCCTCCCCATGGCGAAGCTGGCTACGATTCAGGCCGTTGTCTCCTCTGGGGCTTTGCCCGGGTCCTGTCCAAGCGGGAGCTCCAGTCCCTGTTAGGTCACCTCAACTTTGCCTTCAGGATCATGCCCCAGGGCAGGTCGTTCACTTCTCGGCTCCTGAGTCTCCTCCCGTCAGCTCCGGACCAGGATTCCACCGTCCAATTGGACAGGTATGCCATGGCGGATCTCCAGATGTGGCAAGGTTTTCCTGGCCAGGTGGAACGGCATTTCCCTGTTTGTGCCGTCCCTGGATTCCGCGTCCCCCACGGTCTTCACCGACACTGCGGCCTCCCCCGGAGGGGGGAGGCAGTTGACCGGTGGAATTCATATCCGATGCCGGTTCCATGAAGTCATCTCCGTTATTGGAGCTATAACCGATAGTGGCAGCCGCCCAGGTTTGAGATTGACTCTGGGCTAACAAGTCAATGATTTTCATGACTGACAGCCAGGTGTTGGTAGAAGTCATTATGAAAGGGAGGGCAAAGTCTCAAAAAATCATGTCCCTCCTGCGTAGGTTAGTTTGGCTGTCATTGAAGTTTAATTTCCATGTATTTCATATCCAGGGGGCAAAGAACGTTGCCGCCGATGCCTTATCCCGCTTTAATTACGACATCTTTTTTTCAGGAACTTCCAGAGGCAGACCCCGTCGGTACTCCAGCTCCGCCATTCAGCTCCCTCCTGTTGGACTAGGGCCCCTGATAGCCTCTGCTCGGATTTTAGTCCAGCATTCTTTAGCCGCCAATACCGCCAGGAATTATGATGCCGGATTCCAGGTCTTTCGTCAGTTTGTAGACACCGATTCTCAGGGGGATGTGGACAAAGTCACATTCCTTATGGCGTTTATAGCTCATTGCCATTCTCACCGCCACCTATCGTTCAACACCATAAAGCTGCATCTGGCAGGTATCCAGCACCATCGGATGTTCGGTGACCCCCTCTGCCAAGTCCATTCTGGCTAATCAGTCCATTAAGGCTACTCTCAGGGGTATTCATAAGGATAGCACGGGGGTTCAGGTGCGCAGGCAACCAGTCTCAGGTGAGCTATTCCGCAGGTTGTCTGTAGCCCTAGACGGTCTCCCTTTTGGGCACTCGGCCAGCATCACCACCAAAGCGACCATGTACCTTGGGTTCTATGGGTTTCTTAGGCCTGGGGAGTTCACCTGCTGCTCGGTCAATTGTTCAACCCTGTGCAGGCGGCATCTTGTCTGGCATTCGGACCATTTTACGCTGTCCATCCCTTCTACCAAAACTAATCAAGCAGGTCATCCCACAGAGGTAGAGTTCTTCCCCACGTCCAACTGCTGGTGTCCCATCAAGGTTCTCAAGGAACTTTTAGCCTCACTCCAGTCTCCCGCCTTAGACGGCCCATTGCTCCCGATAAACGGTAGGCCCCTTTCTTCTGCCCTTTTCATCTCCAACGTTCGCACACTAGCGGCAGGGTTGGGATACAATCCCAGTTCTATATCCGGGCACTCCTTTCGCATAGGGCCGCTTCTGCAGCGTCCAGACATCAGGTGCTGGCTCATGTAATCCGCAAGATGGGTCGTTGGCGGTTGTCATGTTACGCAAGGTACATATCTAATCCCCAGGTTGAAATTTCCAGAGCCTTTTGTTTATTAGCAGGATAGGTCTCATTTGCTCAATAAAACTGTTGCACCCTACACTGTGCCAGTCGTCATTATTTTGCCCAGATATTTAGGCCTTACCCCGTCTCTGGATCCGGGCACACTCCAGCCAGATAGGTCAGGGCAGTACGTAGGCATGCCTCTTCTGTTCCTCGCTCAGCTCCTACTACAAATACTAAAGGCTGTGTACAGCCTGTAATTGTGGGAGGAGCTCCCTCACCTACTCAGCAGTCCAGAGGAGGAGGGCGCTCGTTTCATGTGCTCCTCCCTCCCATCCCGTTTTCTCATCTATCCCTCCTTGGGTGGCCCCCATATTTAGGCCTTACCGCGTCTCTGGCTCCGGGCACACTCCAGCCAGGTAGGTCAGGGCAGTACGTAGGCATGCCTCTTCTGTTCCTCGCTCAGCTACTACTACAAATATATATATATATATATATAAATATATTTATTTATTATTATATATTTTTTTTCTACTAATACACACTAGTGTTTATCGAGCACCGTATTGCTCGGAGGCTCGGGCCGAACACATTTTGATACCCGAGCATTAAACCAGGTACCCCCTGTTCTGAGCAGAGGGTGCCTGGTTCAAAAGAAAATGTCAGAAATTGTTGGCAACACCTCGGACTTGCTGGTCGCTGCTGGGAACTATGTTGTCCGAATAGTACGCCACTTTTACATAATGACAATAATACGCACAAAACCAAGGGAAAAAATATTAATTTTAGAGGAAAAAAATTATAGAAAACATTCTTTCCTGAATATTTACTTGTATATACAGTCATGTGAAAAAATTAGGACACCCTTTGAAAGCATGTGGTTTTTTGTAACATTTTTAATAAAAGGTTATTTCATCTCCGTTTCAACAATACAGAGAGATTAAAGTAATCCAACTAAACAAAGAAAACTGAAGAAAAGTCTTTTCAAGATCTTCTGTAAATGTCATTCTACATAAATGCCTATTCTAACTGAGGAAAAAGATAGGACACCCTCACATGTATTCCCTCTTAAATTGGCTCAGATCTCACACAGGTATATCACACCAGGTGCACATAATTAGTAGATCGTTACTCTGCATGTTGAATGAGGCTTGCCCTATTTAAACCTCAGACATTTAGTTTGGTGTGCTCCTGACTGTTGAAGTGAGAGTGAGCACCATGGTGAGAGCAAAAGAGCTGTCAGAGGACTTCAGAAAAAAGATTGTAGCAGCCTATGAGTCTGGGAAGGGATTTAAAAAGATCTCAAAAGATTTTGAAATCAGCCATTCCACTGTCCGGAAGATAGTCTACAAGTGGAGGGCTTTCAAAACAACTGCCAACATGCCCAGGACTGGTCGCCCCAGCAAGTTCACCCCAAGAGCAGACCGCAAGATGCTAAAAGAGGTCTCCAAAAACCCTAAAGTGTCATCTCGAGAACTACAGCAGGCTCTGGCTACTGTTGATGTAGAAGTACATGCCTCTACAATCAGAAAGAGACTGTACAAGTTTAACTTGCATGGGAGGTGTGCAAGGAGGAAACCTTTGCTTTCCAAGAGAAACATCGAGGCCAGACTGACATTTGCCAGAGATAAAGTTGACAAAGACCAGGACTTCTGGAATAATGTTCTTTGGACAGATGAGTCCAAAATTGAATTATTTGGACACAACAGCAGAGGACATGTTTGGCGTAAACCAAACACAGCATTCCAAGAAAAGAACCTCATACCAACTGTGAAGCATGGAGGTGGAAGTGTCATGGTTTGGGGCTGCTTTGCTGCAGCAGGACCTGGTCAGCTCACCATCATAGAATCCATGATGAATTCTACTGTGTATCAGAAGGTGCTTGAAGAACATGTGAGACCATCAGTTAGAAAATTAAAGCTGAAGCGGAACTGGACCATGCAACATGACAATGACCCAAAACATACTAGTAAATCAACCAAAGATTGGCTGAAAAAGAAGAAATGGAGAGTCCTGGAATGGCCAAGTCAAAGTCCAGATTTGAATCCCATTGAGATGCTGTGGGGTGACTTGAAAAGGGCTGTACGTGCAAGAAACCCCTCAAACATCTCACAGCTGAAAAAGTTCTGCATTGAGGAGTGGGGTAAAATTTCCTCAGACCGATGTCGAAGACTGGTAGATGGCTACAAGAACCGTCTCACTGCAGTTATTTCAGCCAAAGGAGGTAACACTCGCTATTAGGGGCAAGGGTGTCCTATCTTTTTCCTCAGTTAGAATAGGCATTTTTGTAGAATGACATTTACAGAAGATCTTGAAAAGACTTTTCTTCAGTTTTCTTTGTTTAGTTGGATTACTTTAATCTCTCTGTATTGTTGAAACGGAGATGAAATAACCTTTTATTAAAAATGTTACAAAAAACCACATGCTTTCAAAGGGTGTCCTAATTTTTTCACATGACTGTAAAGTGCAAGTGCTGCCAAAAATTGCAAGTAAAAGGCACTCTGATACACCTTTAGTACACATAAAGGAGGGTATCATACACATCCTTTAAAAATTATGATTGATGGCCTGCTGGTGACACTCAAAAACATTAGGAGCAAGGGCCTGCTGATCTGATCATCTAAAACATTATGGGTGGTGGCCTGCTGCTGCTTTGGTAACCTGGCACGTCCCCGTGATGGAGATGATCCATTCGGATGCCTGGCCTATCAACTGTAATTGTCAGCTCAAAACCATTGTAAACTACGGATAACGGGGAATCAGTATTTGATTCCGGAGTGGGAGCCTGAGAAACGGCTACCACATCCAAGGAAGGCAAGCAGGTGGCGCGCAAATCACACACTTCCGACTCGCGGAGGTAGTGACGTAAATAACAATACAGGACTTTTAAGATGCCCTGTTATTGGAATGAGTAATAAAACATTACAGGGAATGTCACTGCAGTATTTTGGATGAGGAAACGTTATACAGGAGAGACCCTGCTGCCGCTTTGTTGACTCTAGATAACTTCTGCCTGACCGCATGTCCCCGTGACGTCCACTATCCATTTTGATATCTTCTCTATCAACTTTCAATGTTCTTTTATGCGTCTAACATGGTGACCACCGGTAATGGGGAATCATTTTTTGATTTTGGAGAGGGAGCCTAATAAACGGCTACGATCACGAGCTGACCTTGTAAAAGACATAAGTTGCAGGCCTGCCGGTGAGATGACCCTGTAAAACATTATATGCGAGTGCCTGCGGGTGAGCTGACCCTGCAGAACATTATATGCGAGAGCCTGCAGCTGAGCTGACCCTTTAAAAGATTTTAGGTGCGGGACTGCATGTGAGCTGAGGTTGAACCGATAAACCCAACTTGATTTTGAAGGCTGCATTAATCTGCAGGTGACCGTCATAGAGCTCTACAGATTTGTTTCCTTCTGCATCTTTCTCAACAATCTGTGGCCTCAGTCTTTTATTCAGACTCTGTCATTGTGCTATGTGGCCTCCTCATGCTGCCATCTCCACACCATGTCACCTTGCCACTCATTTTTATCACCATGCTACTGCTGATGCTGCTTAAAAGGCCTTAAACTGATCAGCAGGCCCAAAATTTAATTTTGGAATCAATAAACCCAACTTTTTTTGTGGGCTGCATCAGTGGCTCAGCTAGAAATCACTGGGCCCCACAGCAAATTTTTTAATGGGGCTCCATCCCACAGTAATTTTTTTTTTAGCTACCCCTTCCTTTTATGCAGCCCCCATTCCTGTAACTAGTAAAGATTGCTCTCTCAGACCAGGGCCGGAAGCGGTTCCATCCGTTTTATACACTGTCTATACTGTTAATGTATATAATTTCATTGTGTAATACTGTTGAGGGTGCCCTGACTAAATCCCTTAGTTCTCCTCCTCCTGGATGTGCCCCTTCTGGGACAGGGCCCCAAAGCTGCAGCTTCCCGAGAAGTCATGGTCAATCCAGGCCTTGTTCATTTTGTTATTTTGTCATCTTGTCAGCATTTTCAGTTGACAAGCGGATACGCTTATCTGTTATAATGCCACCAGCAGCACTAAATACACGCTTAGACAAAACGTTGGTGGCAGGGCAGGCCAGCACCTTCAAAGCATAGAGCACCAGGTCGTGCCATGTGTCTAGCTTGGACACCCAGTAGTTGTAAGAAACTGAGGGATCATTGCTGACGCTGACACGGTATACTATATACTCCTTCACCATCTTCCAAAATTTGTCTCTCCTTGTGGCAGTAGGCCGCACATTAGGGTGAACGTGCTGGCCAGGGCCGTCTTTACCAAGGGGCAAAAGGGGCAGCTGCCCCAGGCCCAGTTGCTCCTGTGGGGGCCCAAGGCAGCTGCCTCTTGAGTCCTGCTAGCCACTGCCCCGGGTGTCAGGCTGTCAGCTTCACAGGGGGTGCTGCCTCGCCATGCCTGCCGACACTGAGTCCAGGCATCGTACTGTGTTAGAGCTGTGATCTAAGACCTTAAATGACATCATCACCATGTGACCAGTAACCTAGCAATATTACTGGTCACATGGCTATGAGGTCATCACAGATCCTAGCAGGAGTGTTGCAGGAGAAGTTTGCCTTAACTGTGGAGCTTTTTTTGTGAAGATTATATCAGAAAAAGGTGACAGGGGCTGTTATGCTAATATACTGTAATCTACTGTATAGTGGGGTGCTGTATACTGTGTGGGGGCCTGTATAGTGTAGGGGGCCTGTATATTGTGTGGGACTGTGTACTGTGGGGGGCCTGTATACTGTGGGGGGCTGTATACTGTGGGGGGCTGTATACTGTGGGGGGCTGTATACTGTTTGGGGCTGTATACTGTTTGAGGCTGTATACTGTGGGGGGCTTGTATACTGAGGGGGGCCTGTATACTGTGTGGGGCCTGTATACTGGGGGCGGCTGTATACTGTGGGAGGGCTGTATAGTGTGGGGGGCCTGGATAATGTGGGGGGCCTGTATAGAGTGGGGGCCTGTATAGTGTGGGGCCTGTATACTGTATACTGTGGGTGCTGTTTATTGTGGAGTGCTATACAGCTGTATTGTATACTGTGGGGGGCTGTATACTGTATACTGTGGGTGCTGTATAGTGTGGAGTGCTATACTGCTGTACTGTATAGTGTGGGAGGCTGTATAGTGTGGGGTGCTGTATTGTGTATAGTTTGGGGTGCTGTATACGGTGAGGTGCTATACTGCTGTACTGTATATTGTGAGGTGTTGTAAACTGTGGGGTGCTGTATACTCTGGGCTGCTATACTATACACTGTAGGGTACTGTATAGTGTGGGGTGCTATACTGCATACTGTGTGGTGCTGTATACTATAGGGTGCTATACTGCATACTGTGGGTTGCTGTATACTATAGGGTGCTATACTGCATACTGTGGGGTGCTGGGGTGCAATGTAACACTAGGGTGAGCCGAGCCCTGGTGTCCTTCCTGCAGAGTGGTGCCCACTTCCAGCCTGAGCCCAGCTGCCTAGAGCAGCGGTCCCCAACCGCCAGGCAGCGGCCCAGGAGCAGACCCTGAAGGATGGTTTGCCGGGCCGCGGCGATCAGGGCAGTCTTTAACGCTGTACTAATGAAGCGCTTCCATTATGGAAGCGCTTCATTAGTACAGATTACAGAAGGACCAGGAAGCGGTGAAGGATCTGTACTCACCACTTCCTGGTCCACGACTCGGCTATCGGCTGTCCAGGGCTGCGCACAGCGTGAGGTCTCTCTGTGACCTCACACTGTGCGCCGCTATACACAGCCAGCCGACAGCAGAATGAAGAGGATCGCGATGGTGACTAGGAGCAGGAGAGGTAAGTGTTTTTTTATTTTTTATTTGCACTGGGGGCTGATGGATGACCTGGGGGACATTGGGCAGACATGAGGGGCTTATGGCTGACATGAGGGGCTAATGGGGGGCTTATGGCTGACATGAGGGGCTAATGGGGGGCTTATGGCTGGCATAAGGCGCTAATGGGGGCTTATGGCTGACATGAGGGGCTAATGGGGGGCTTATGGCTGACATGAGGGACTAATGGGGGGCTTATGGCTGACATGAGGGGCTAATGGGGGCTAATGGCTGACATGAGGGGCTAATGGGGGCTAATGGCTGACATGAGGGGCTAATGGGGGGCTTATGGCTGACATAAGGGGCTAATGGGGGGCTTATGGCTGACATGAGGGGCTAATGGGGGGCTTATGGCTGACATGAGGCGCTAATGGGGGCCTATGGCTGACATGAGGAGCTAATGGGGGGCTTATGGCTGACATTGGGGGGCTAATGGGGGGCTTATGGCTGACATGAGGGGCTAATGGGGGGCTTATGGCTGACATTGGGGGGGTTATGGCTGACATTGGGGACTGATAGATGACTAAAGGTTTGGGGGTTTATCTGAGCCATTGGGGGTCTGATTGCTGGTCTGACCTTAGTTGTAATGAAAAATATTTTTTTCTTATTGTTCTCCTCTAAAAGTAGGTGCATCTTATAGGGCGAATAATACGGTACAGTGCAGCAGAGACCAGTGCAGTAGAGACCAGTGCAGCAGAGACCAGTGCAGCAGAGACCATAGTCAGTTTATATAGTCGTTATATAATGTTATATATTTTAATATGCACCTTGTGCTTTGTAATGTGCGTGAATCAGTCAGCCCCGCCCACCCCCTAAGCCCCGCCCCACAACCCCCGCCCGGTCCCTGGGAAAATTGTCTTGCATGAAACTGGTCCTTGGTGCAAAAAAAGTTGGGGACCACTGGCCTAGAGCACTGATCCTGAGCCGCTGGAGTCTTCAGAACTGGAAGTATTTACAGTCATTCACTGTACTCTACCAGATGTGTGGATTTTTGGTGTGTGTGTTGTGGTGGAGGGCGTGATTGCCTGCTAAGGTGTGGGAAGGCGGGATCCAGGGGACCCAAGTAAATTTTTGCCCAGGGTCCAATCAATATTAAAGATGGCCCTGGTGCTGGCGGTCATGAAACTGTTCCAGGCTTTGGAGAGTGTTGTATAGTGTGGGGGGCCTGTATAATGTGGGGGGCCTGTATAGAGTGGGGGCCTGTATAGTGTGGGGCCTGTACACTGTATACTGTGGGTGCTGTTTATTGTGGAGTGCTATACAGCTGTATTGTATACTGTGGGGGGCTGTATACTGTATACTGTGGGTTCTGTATAGTGTGGAGTGCTATACTGCTGTACTGTATAGTGTGGGAGGCTGTATAGTGTGGGGTGCTGTATCGTGTGCAAAAAAAGTTGGGGACCACTGGCCTAGAGCACTGATCCTGAGCCGCTGGAGTCTTCAGAACTGGAAGTATTTACAGTCATTCACTGTACTCTACCAGGGGTGTGGATTTTTTGGTCATGAAACTGTTCCAGGCTTTGGAGAGTGTTGCCCTGCCTCTGTTGGAACTGCTGTGTTTTCCCCTTGTCTCCCCTCCTTGTTTGGCCAAGGAAGTACGGACTCTGCCGCCAGCGTTGTCAAATGGAAAATTTTGGAGCAATTTTTCAACAAGGATCTTCTGGTATTGCACCATTTTGCTCGTCCTCTCCACCAGAGGAATGAGAAATGAGAAGTTCTCTTTGTAGCAGGGCTCAAGAAGGGTGAGCAACCAGTAATCCGTGTTGTTTAAAAAGTGCATAACGCGGGGGTCGCAAGAAAGGCAGCGTAACATGAAGTCAGCCATGTGTGCCAGGGTACCAACAGGCGAGACTTCGCTGTCATCATCAGGAGCATCACTTCCAATCTCCTCAGCCTCTTCCTCCTCTTCTGCCCACCCACGCAGAACAAATGGAATTAAACTTCCATGGGTACTACCCTCTGTAGCCGAAAAGACGAACTGAGGGTGGCTTTGCTATCATCAGCCTTTGTAATGTCTTACCCCATTTCCACCTCTTCCACATGCAAAACATTGTCCTTTATTGTGAGCAGCGAGTGTTTGAGAAGACACAGAAGTGGGATGGTGACGCTGATAATTGCGTTATCGCCGCTCACCAGCTGTGTTGATTCCTCAAAGTTGTGTAATACCTCACAGAGGTCAGACAACCATGCCCACTCCTTGCTTGTGAATAGCAGAAGCTGACTGAAAAGGCGACGACTATGTTGCAGCTGGTATTCCACAACTGCCCTCTGCTGCTCACAAAACCTGGCCAACATGTGGAACATGAAGTTCCAAGCACGTGCTCACATTGCACAACAGCCGGTGAGCTGGCAATTTTAAGCGCTGCTGCAGCGTTGACCGGCTGAAGCTGTGTTGGTCAGGGCACGTGTGATATTAATGGACACATGTTTGTGTAAGGCTGGCACAGCACACCTTGAAAAATTGTGGCGGCTGGGGACTGCGTAACGAGGGACTGCCGCTGACTTCAGGCTGCAGAAGGCCTCAGTGTCCAAAAGCCTAAATGGCAACATATCAGGGGCAGTAATTTGGAAAGCTGTACATTTATTGCTATGGCCTGTGGGTGGGTGGCTGGCTTGGTATTTGCGCTTGTGTTTAAATGCCTGGTGTAATGACATTTGGATGCTACGCTGGGACAGGGAAGTGAAAACAATGCCAGAACAGGTCAGAAGCACAGAGGGTAAGAAATGATAAGCTCAGAGTCCTGTCTACAAATGCTCGCAGTTTAGGTAAAAAAATCAATGAACTTGGGTCAATAATGGCATCTGAGAATGTAGATTTAGTGGCTGTTACGGAGACATGGTTTAATGAAAGAAATGACTGGGACATAACCATACCAGGGTACTCTTTATACAGAAGAGACAGAGAAGGCAAGAAAGGAGGAGGAGTGGCCCTGTATGTGAAAGATAGCATTAAATCTAACCTAATACAAGTTGGTGAGGCCAACATAGAGTCAGTTTGGGTTACGTTGCAGTTTGCTAATCACGCAGTAACTCGTGTAGGTGTGATATATAGACCACCTGATCAAGTTAAAGAACTAGATGATCTACTAGTTGAAGAAATAGCTAAAATGACAATGAAAGGAGAAGTTGTCATTATGGGAGATTTCAATCTTCCAGATATAAACTGGAAAACCAAAATAGCAAGTTCTACCAGGAGTACAGATATTCTAAATTCCCTAATGGGGTTATCCCTACAACAAATGGTTGAGGAGCCAACCCGGAGGGAGGCCATTTTGGATTTGATATTCACAAATGGGGATTCGGTATATGATGTCATTGTAGGCGAAACCTTGGGATCTAGTGATCACCAGTCAGTGTGGTTTAATATAAGAACTGTGAAAGAGTCCCACCACACAAAAACAAAAGTTTTAGATTTTAGAAAAACAGACTTTTCAAAAATGAAATTAGTCATAAATGAGTCCTTATCAGACTGGAACGGATTACATGGAGTCCAGGAGAAATGGGACTACTTAAAAGGTGCATTATTGAAGGCAACAGAAAATTGCATTAGACTTGTCAGTAAAAGCAAAAAAAGGAAGAGACCACTGTGGTACTCAGCAGAAGTGGCCCAAATCATTAAAAATAAAAAGCTAGCATTTTGTAATTATAAAAAAAACCAGAGCAATGAAGATAAGGAAATCTACAAGATTAGGCAGAAAGAGGCCAAGCAAGTTATAAGAACTTCTAAAGCGCAGGCAGAAGAAAAACTAGCTCAGTCTATGAAAAAAGGGGATAAGACATTCTTCAGATATATAAATGAAAAAAGGAAATTAAAACAAGGAATAACTAAATTAAAAACAAAGGACGGAAGGTATGTAGAAGAGAATAAAGGGCTAGCCGACTGCCTTAATGAATACTTCTGTTCAGTTTTTACAAAAGAAAAAGAAGGAGAAGGACCTCCACTAGAAAGGATGACTATTAAATCGTTTGATGCATGTGTCTTTACAGAGGAAGATGTTCTAAGTTTGCTGTCTAAAGTGAAGACAAATAAGTCACAGGGGCCTGATGAGATACACCCAAAATTATTAAAAGAGCTTAGTGGTGAGCTGGCAAAACCGTTAACAGATTTATTTAACCAATCATTAGTAACAGGAGTCGTCCCGGAAGATTGGAAATTGGCAAATGTCGTGCCCATTCACAAGAAAGGTAGTAGGGAGGAATCGAGCAACTATAGACCAGTGAGTCTGACATCAATAGTAGGCAAATTAATGGAAACCCTACTAAAGGATAGGATTGTGGAACATCTAAAATCCCATGGATTGCAAAATGAAAAACAACATGGGTTTACTTCAGGGAGATCATGTCAAACAAATCTTATAGATTTTTTTGACTGGGTGACTAAAATAATAGACGGTGGAGGTGCAGTAGACATCGCATATCTAGATTTTATTAAGGCTTTTGACACTGTCCCACATAGAAGACTTATCAATAAACTGCAGTCATTGAGCATGGACTCCCATATTGTTGAGTGGATTAGGCAGTGGCTGAGTGACAGACAACAGAGGGTTGTAGTCAATGGAGAACATTCAAAACAAGGTCATGTTACCAGTGGGATTCCACAGGGATCTGTACTGGGACCAATTTTGTTTAATATCTTCATAAGTGATATTGCAAAAGGCCTCGATGGTAAGGTTTGTCTTTTTGCTGATGACACAAAGATATGTAACAGGGTTGATGTTCCTGGAGGAAAACGCCAAATGGAAAAGGATTTAGGAAAACTAGAAGAATGGTCAGAACTCTGGCAACTGAAATTTAATGTGGATAAGTGCAAGATAATGCACCTGGGGCGTAAAAACCCAAGGGCAGAATATAGAATATTTGACACAGTCCTGACCTCAGTATCTGAAGAAAGGGATTTAGGAGTAATTATTTCAGAAGACTTAAAGGTGGGAAGACAATGTAATAAAGCAGCACGAAATGCCAGCAGAATGCTTGGATGTATAGGGAGAGGTATAAGCAGTAGAAAGAGTGAAGTGCTTCTGCCGCTGTACAGAACACTGGTGAGACCTCACTTGGAGTATTGTGCGCAGTACTGGAGGCCATATCTCCAGAAGGATATAGATACTCTAGAGAGAGTTCAGAGAAGAGCTACTAAATTAGTACATGGATTGCAGGATAAAACTTACGAGGAAAGGTTAAAAGACCTTAATATGTATAGCTTGGAAGAAAGAAGAGACAGAGGGGATATGATAGAAACTTTTAAATACATAAAGGGAATCAACTCGGTAAAGGAGGAGAGCATATTTAAAAGAAGAAAAACTACCACAAGAGGACACAGTTTTAAATTAGAGGGGCAAAGGTTTAAAAGTAATATAAGGAAGTATTACTTTACTGAGAGAGTAGTGGATGCATGGAATAGCCTTCCTGCAGAAGTGGTAGCTGCAAATACAGTGAAGGAGTTTAAGCATGCATGGGATAGGCATAAGGCTATCCTTCATATAAGATAGGGCCAGGGACAATTCATAGGATTCAGATATATTGGGCAGACTAGATGGGCCAAATGGTTCTTATCTGCCGACACATTCTATGTTTCTATGTTTCTATGGATGTTGTCACTGATGGTGCTTGCAAAGGTCCAAGTGCAGGGTGGGAGGCATCTGGGCCTGTGTCTTGGACAGGGGATTGGCCAGCACGTAACACAGGGGAAGAAGAGGCAGTGGTGTAATCCGCAGACACAGACTGCGGACCCAGGCATTCAGCAGACCTATTAGGGTGCTTGGATGCCATGTGGCGGAGCATGCTGGTGGTGGTCAGGTTTCTAGTGTTCACGCCCCGGCTCATTTTGGTGTGGCACAGGTTGCAAACTACTATTCTTTTGTCATCCGCATTTTCCTCAAAGAAGCGCCATACTGCCGAATACCTACCCCTTGTCAAGGGAGATTTACGCAAGGGGTGCTCCGTGGAACAGTTGCGGGCCTGTTCAGTGGTTCCTGCCTTCTATCTTTTGCCACCCCACTGCCTCTTCCAGTCTGTTGCAGTGCTGCAGATCCATCTCCCTCTGTACTGTTCTCCTCGCTCGGCTTGTTGCCACCTTCCCAGGTTGGGTCAGTGACCTTGTCGTCCAGCACCTCCTCTTCCACTTCCTCACTCTTATCCTCCTGATTTGCTGACCTAACCACAAACGCAGTGATTGACTGTGTGTCATCCTCTTCCTCAACCTCTTGAGCCAGTAATTGCGGTTGAGTCATTGGCAACTATGTCTCATCATCATCCACCTCATAAAACACTAATTGCCTTTCCCCAGCGTCATGTTCTTGTGACTCTGGATGCTCAAGAGGTTGGGAATCGGGGCACAAGATCTCAGGTCCCTCTTCAAGCGTGCTTCGCAAGAGGGCCAAATCAATTAATGCCGATGGGAAGAGGCCCTTGGAATATACGAGTATGGGATCACTTGTTTGGCCTGACTGTAAATGGTAGGAGGAAGGAGGATCAGAGTGATGATTGTGTGGACCAGACTCTTTGCTACTGAGACTGGACTTGGTTGAAGATAGGGTGGTGCTTAACTGACTGGAAGCACTATTTGCTGCAATCCAACCGACCACCTGCTTGCACTGGGCTGACTTCAAGAGTGGTGTCCTGTGCCGCTCTGCAAACTGGGACATGAAGCTAGGTTTCGTGGATGATTGTTTTTCTTGTGCTCTGGCAGCAGGCACAGTTTCAACGTGCCCAGTGCCATGGCCTCTGCGTGTACTATCTGCATCACGGCCACTTCCCCGTCCCGTAATGCTCGCCTTCTTCATATTAAATGTTATATGCACGCTTAACACACAAGATGCAGCACAGATGTCACAGTTCACAGCAAGCACAGTATATGGAAAAAGTACGTAAAAGTATGGATAAAAGAAAATAGATTTCACTTATATTTTTACTATTTCTTGTCCTGACACACACACGCTATTGCAGCGCAGATGTGACAATTCACTGCAGGGACTGTTTATAGGAAAAATGTGGATAA
Organism: Bufo gargarizans; assembly: GCF_014858855.1. Taxonomy (NCBI): domain Eukaryota; kingdom Metazoa; phylum Chordata; class Amphibia; order Anura; family Bufonidae; genus Bufo; species Bufo gargarizans. The sequence continues at coordinate 275,921,094 of NC_058084.1, forward strand.
ATTATAGAAAAACTATAATTGTTTTCAATAATAATCTTCCTATCTCTGCCTCTGACTCACACAGAAGGTATTGCTGAACAGATGTGACAAATCACTGCAGACACCCCATATAGAAAAACAATCGCAAAGTATGGGAAAAAAATCGAAGACTACTTTGCAAGATTAAATTGCTGCCACCACATACAATAGTCCTTAACCCCTTAGCGCAAAACGCTGCGATGTACGGCGGGGTATGCATTGTCAGAATGCATTCCGCCGTACATGCACGGCGGGCTGATCGGGTGGTCACCGGAGCAGTGCGCGTGATCACTGTAGGGGCCTGGCAGTCCCTGTTAGGCTAATTTCACACTAGCGTTCGAGCGGATCCGTTCTGAACAGATCCGCTCATATTAATGCAGATGGTGGCTCCGTTCAGAACGGATCCGTCTGCATTATAACTTCGAAAAAATTTCTAAGTGTGAAAGTAGCCTGAGCGGATCCGTTCAGACTTTACATTGAAAGTCAATGGGGGACGGATCCGCTTGAAGATTGAGCCATATGGTGTCATCTTCAAGCGGATCCGTCCCCATTGACTTCCATTATAAGTCGGAACGGATCCGCTCGCCTCCATACGGCCAGGCGGACACCCGAACGCTGCTTGCAGCGTTCAGGTGTCCGCTCACTGAGCGGAGCGAAGGCTGAGCGCTGCCAGACGGATGCATTCTCAGTGGATCCGCCTCCACTGAGAATGCATTAGGGCCAGACGGCTGCGTTCAGGGCCGCTTGTGAGCCCCTTCAAACGGAGCTCACGAGTGGACACCTGAATGCAGGTGTGAAAGAAGCCTTAGCCAGACCCCTGCTGTATCCACAGGCATCGCTGTAAAAGCTGATACCGGCGGATTAATCCCTTCTATGCCACGGTCCACGCTGACCGCGACATAGAAGTAGTTTGCGGCGGGTGAAGGAGCGCATCGAGTCCCCGCACTGCTGTGGCGGGGACTCTATGTGTCAGAAGGCAGCCCGATGCCATGCAGAGGCTGCCCAATGCCTTGCACGGCATCAGGACCTGCCTTCTACGGGTGCTGAGGAGATCCAGCCTCAGACTGGGTCTCCTAGGCAACCTGTTCGTGTAATACTCACTGTAGTACATGAACAGGCAATGTATTACAATACAAATGTATTGTAATGCATTGCAGAGGAGATCAGACCCCCAAGAGTTGAAATCCCAGAGTGATACAGAACTAATGTAAAAAAAAAAAAAGAAAGTTAAAAAAGTTTCAAGTTAAAAAAAAGAAAAACACAACCCTTTCCACTAATTTTATAATAAAAAATAGAAAAATAAAGGAAAAACACACATATTAGGTATTGCCACGTCCGTAACAAATAGCTCTATAAATATATCACATGATCTATCCTGTCTGATAGACACCATAAAAAAGAAAAATGATGTAATAAAAAGCTAATTTTGTCAACTTACATCACTAAAAGTGCAACACCAAGCGATCAAAAAGGTGTATGCCCCCCCAAAAATACTAATCTAACCATCACCCCATCCCGCAAAAAAATGAGCCAATAGCACAATCGCCCCCAAAAAACTAAAAAACTATTGCTCTCAGATAGGGTTGAGCGAACCGAAACTGGAAAATTCAGGTTTGTACCAAACTCTAGGATTTTTGGACCCCGGACCCGAACCGGTGTTCGACTAGTTAATGACGCTTTTTGAAAGGCAGCCTATCAACAAGCGTTTAAATCATGTGCCCTTAGAAGCCATCACAGCCATGCCTACTAATGGCATGGCTGTGATTGGCTAGTGCAGCATGTGACCCAGCCTATATATAAGCTGGAGTCACATAGCGCTGCAGGTCACTCTGCTCTGATTAGTGTAGGGATAGGATTGCTGCTGCTGTGAGGGAGAGAATAGGAAAAAATCTTTAAGCAGAAGTGCTTGTTAACTAAGCGCTCTATCTAGATTTTGTTTTGTCTTCTTACCCTGCCCTGAGCCCAGTGACCCAGAAAAATAACCTTTATCCGTCTGATAGTTAGGTGGTAAGAGGTCGCCATTTTATGCAAGTTCAGTGCACCAGCACAGCATATGTGCATTTGTGACAGTCAAATAGAAGATTGAAATGCTGCAATTATATTCTGGGTTTTAAAAAAATCACCCATTTTTAGAAAGACCCTACATCTGTGGCCTTTGCATCATTTGTCTGTGTGCAATTTAAGCTTGAAATACTGCAATCATTTTCTGGGTTTTAAAAAACACCCTTTTTTAGCAAAATAATAAATTGTACAGCCCTTGCTGCATCTGCCAGTGTGAGATTCAAGCATTATATACTGCATACGTCATATTCTGTTATTTTAAAAAAAAAAACACCCATTTTGGGCAAGTTCCTAAATTTGAGAAATATGAGGAGAGCGTCAAATAAAGGATGTGGCCCCGGTCGTGGTGGTGCTGCTGGTGGCGCTCCTGTTGCAGGGAGAGGACGTGGTTGATTTGTGTCAGCTACACGCACAAATGAAACACCTTCCTCAAGTGCGATTAGGCGACAGAACCTGCAGTGGTATTTGGTTGGGCCTAATGAAGCTCTATGAATGGTGAGGCCAGAACAATTGCAGGTGATAGTAGATTGGGTTGCTGACAGTCTCCTGCTGAAAGATCAGAGTTGGCACCTGCAGATGATCTCCATCAGTCTTTCAACTCACACCCTTGCAAATCAGCCAAGCAGTCAGCGCCCCCTAAGTCATGCGGCAGTCTCTTATGCTTTTTGATGACTCTGCTAGCAGGGTTTCCCAGGGCCATCCACCTAGCCCTGCTCTAGCAGTGGAAGAGATTGAGTGCACCAATGCCCAACTACTTATGTTTCAAGATGAGTACATGGGAGGACCACCACAGCATGTCTCAGATGATGACGAAACACAGGTGCCAACTGCTGTGGCTTTCCAAAGTGTGCAGACTGACAAGGAGGGCAGGGGTGAAGACTGGGTGGAAAATGATATAAAGGAGGACTATGAGGTCCTCAACCTCACATGGAATCAAGGTCATGCGAGTGATCTGTGTAATTCGGAGGAAGAGGCTGTGGTCGCACAGAGCCATCAGCCCAGCAGAAGAGGCAGCAGGGTGCAAAAGCGGAACGGCCATCTCCTAGACAGTACACCTGCTACTGCCCACCGCAGCAAGGGACCGAGCACACCAAAGCCAGCTCCAAGGAGTTCCCTGGTGTTGCAGTTCTTCAGACAATGTGCTGACACCAAGACACGAGTGTCACACTGTGCATTTAGAGCCTGAAGTGAGGCATAAACGTTCTCAACCTGAGCACAACCTGCATGACCAGACATCTACGTGCAAAGCACTAGCTGCAGTTGAGTAGACACCTCAAAAACAAGAAAGGTCTCTGGCTCCTCCTGCTTCCTCTTCTGTTGCAGTATCTGCCTCTTCATCCACCTCTGAAGTGAGAGTGCCACCTGCAACCCCGCAAACAGAGAATCTGCCAGCAACACCACCACCTGGGTCACCAAGCATGTCCACAATGTCCCACGGAAGCGTTCAGCTCTCCATCTCCCAAACACTGGAGCGGAAGAAGGAAGTACCCCCCTACCCACCTGCTCAGAATGCAAGCATTTCAAAATGACTCTACTCAGAATGCCTTCCTCAGAATGCCAGCATTTCAAAATGACTCTACTTTGAAATGCTGTTATTCCATCTGGAGCTGAGACTTTGTAGCACTCAGTGGGTATTTTGCTGGAGTAGGGTTCCCACCCCTTTACATCAATAAATACAAAGACTCCAGTTCAACAATATCGGATGCAACTTGTTTATTTTGTTCAGTGCAGGTTGCTGCGGCAGGGTAACGTTTCGGCGACTATGCGCCTTCATCAGACTAATGCCGCTGTTAGAGAAAACCACGAGGAGGGAGGCGCAGTAGGGAAAATGACATGCGTATATACCGCTGAAGAATAGTAGTGCCATCTGGTGGAGACTGAGAGTTTTAAAAGCCTTATGGCGGTGGCTGTCCAACAGTATGTCGCGCCCAGCCGCCACTACTTTTCCAGGCGTGCCATCCCTTCTCTGCACAACCAAGTGGGGGACAAAATCAGGTTTGCACTGTGCTATGCCATCTGTGGCAAGGTCCACCTAACTACGGATACGTGGACCAGTAAGCACAGTCAAGAACATTATATCTCCATAACAGCACACTGAGTAAATGCAGTGGCGGCTGGGCCTAAAGCGGATAGCAGTTTGGCGCATGTCCTTCCACCACTGAGGATTGCAGGGTGCTTCTCTTTGCCTCCTGTTGCTTCCTCCTCCTACTCCGCTTCTTCATCCTCTACCTGCTACTCATCAGGTCAGCGTAACACCTTCACCACCAACTTCAGCACAGCAAGGGGAAAACAACAGCAGGCAGTTTTAAAACGTATCTGTTTGGGGGACAAACCCCACGCCGTGCATGAGCTGTGGACAGGTCTTGAACAACAGACCAAAGAGTGGTTGGTCCCAGTGAGCTTCAAGCCCAGCCTGGTGGTGTGCAATAATGGGCGAAATCTTGTAACAGCTCTGGGACTAGCCGGTTTGATGCATATCCCTTGCCTGGCGCATGTGAATTTTTTGGTGCAGAGGTTACTTAAAAATTACCCCAATATGTCAGAGCTGCTGCATGAAGTGCGGGCCGGGTGGCGTTCTCACCCTGCTGCTGCTCGCCTGTCAGCACTGCAGCGTAACTTTGGCCTTCCCGCTCACCACCTCATATGCGACATGCCCACAAGGTGGAATTCCACCTTGCACATGCTGGTCAAAATGTGCAAGCAGCAGCAGGCGATAGTGGAGTTTCAGCTGCAGCGCGCACGGGTGAGTTGCTTTGCGGAATAGCACCACTTCACCACCAATGACTGGGCCTCCATGCGAGACCTGTGTTCCTTGTTGCGCCATTTCAAGTACTCCACCAACATGGCCAGTGCCGGTAACACCGTTCTAAGTGATACTATCCCACTTCTATGCCTCCTTGAGAAAACATTGCTGGCGATGATGGAAGAGGATGTGGACCAGGAGGAGGAAGAGGGATCATTTTGTAGGGTTTCCTGCCAATCATTCACAAGTGGCTCCAAGGGTGGGTTTCTGCACCCAAAAACTAGTTGGAGGAGATGGAGGAGGAGGAGGAGGAGGAACCGTGTTCACAGCAGTGTGGCACCCAAACCAGCTCATGTCTATCACTGGTGCATGGCTGGGGGGATACAGAGGACACAGACGATACACCTCCCACAGAGGACAGATTTTTGTTGCCTCTAGGCAGCCTGGCACACATGAGCTATTACATGCTGCAATGTCTCCGCAACAACCGCCAAGTTGCCCACATTCTAACTTGTGCTGATTACTGGGTGGCCACAGTGCTAGATCCCCGTTACAAGGACAACGCACCGTTCTTAATTGATTGTAAGATGCGCGAGTGCAAGCGCACACTGGTAGAAGCGCTGCTGGTGGCATTCTCACCTGAGCACAGTGGAAGCACGAGGCGAAGGCAGAGGAGGAGGAAGGTCGCCAAAGCAGCTGGGGCCCGACCAGCACCTCAGAAGGCAGGCTTAGCATGGCCGAAATGTGGAAAAGCTTTGTCAGCACGCCACAACAACCAGGACCACCAGCTGATATGGAACGTCTTAGCAGGAGGCAGCATTTCTGCATCATGGTGGAGCAGTATGTGTGCATACTACATGTACTGAATGACGGGTCTGCCCCCTTCAACTTCTGGGTCTCCAAATTGGGCACATGGCCTGAGCTTGTCCTTTACACCCTGGAGGTGCTGGCCTGCCCTGCAGCCAGTTTATTGTCTGAATGTTGTTTAGCACGGCTGGAGGGGGTTATCACAGGTTATATTTCCCAATGTTTTGGGGTGTAGCTTAATAAAAAAATAAAAGTAAAAACCAAAAACCAGGCTACCTCCTCCTCCTCCACCGCCGCTTCCACCTACACTGCCACATCCACTGCCTCCTTAACCTCCTACTCTATATGAACCTCATCCTTCTAGATCAAGATTATTTTTTATTTTTACATATTTTATTTTTATTTTAAGTCATTTCCCTATACACATTTGTTTGCAAAGCACTGTTCTTAACCACATTTTGCTGGCATTTGCAGCCCTCTAGCCTTTCTATGACATTTTTAGAGCCATTTTAGTGTTCAAATGGGGTTTGAGTTCAGGGTCAAGTTTGGGTCCCGAACTTAAACTTTTTTGTGAAGTTCGGTTGAACCTGAACATCAACTCTACTCTCAGACTATGGAGACACTAAAACATGATTTATTTATTTATTTTTATGCTTTTTATTGTGTTAAATAAAAATAAAATAAAAAAGTATACATATTAGGTATCGCCGCGTTCGTAACAACCTTCTTTATAAATATATCACATGATTTAACCCCTCAGGTTAACACCATAAAAAAAAGAGTCAAGAAGCCATTTTGTCACCTTACATCACAAAAAGTGTGATAGCAAGTGATCAAAAATCATATGCACCTCAAAATTGTACCAATCAAACCGTTATTTTAACCCGCAAAAATAGCACCCTGCCTAATAGAATCGCACTAAAAATTAAAAATAAATATATGGCTCTCAGACTATGAAGACACAAATACATGTATTTTTTTGTTTAAAAAATGATATCATTGTGTAAAACTTACATAAATAAAAAAGTAGACATATTAGGTATTGCCGCGTCCGTAATAACCTGCTCTATAAAAATATCGCATGACCTAACACCTCAGGTGAATACCTTAAAATTAAATAAATACGGTGTCAACATTTTTTTGTCACCTTACATCACAAAAAGTGTAATAGCAAGTGATCAAAAAGTCATATGCACCCTATAATAGTACCAATCAAACCAGCATCTTATCCCCAAAAAATAAGCCCCCTACACAAGACAGTCGCTTAAAAAATATAAAAACTACGGCTTTCAGAAATGCTTTTGCAATGCTATGCAAAACTAAAACAAATTTTTTTTTTGGTATTGTCACATCCGAGACAACCTGCGCTATAAAAATACTACATGATCTAACCTGTCATATGAATGTTGCAAATAACAAAAAATAAAACCAGTGCCACAACAGCTATTTTTTGTTACCTTGCCTCACAGAAAGTGTAATATAGAGCAACCAAAAACTATATGTACCCTAAAATAGTACCAACAAAACTGCCACCTTATCTCGTAGTTTCCAAAATGTGGTCACTTATTTGGAGTTTCTAATCTAGTTGTGCATCAGGGGGGCTTCAATTAGGGCATGGTGTAAAAAAAAAATTGTCTAGCAAAATCTGCCTTCCAAAAATCATAATAGTTTCCTTTCCTTCTGCGCAATGGCATGTGCCCGTACAGCAGTTAACGACCACATATGGGGTATTTCTGTAAACTACAGAATCAGGGCCATAAATATTGAGTTTTGTTTGACTGTTAACCCTTGCTTTGTAACTGGAAAATATTAATTAAAATGGAAAATTTGCCGGGGGCAGAGCTAGCTCCTGCAGTGGATGGCTGCCTGAGATTGCTGCTCCGTGTACAAAATCACCCTAACAGCCTGTACATACTGCCTGGAGATCCAGCTATGGTGAAATCAGAGGATCCAAATCCAGACACACCTCAGAACAGAGGTCGGCGATAAGTAGAGGAGACATGGATAAATTCATTAAAAAAAGCAGCCTCCGCCTGTGCAGCCTGAGACAACAAGATGGCGCAAAGAGAACTGTCGGATGCAGCACAAGGAGGTGAGGACGAAATAGATAGATAGTCTTCCGATCTTACCTAAAATAAATGCTAGCTTCTTCTCTAGCCTCAGCGCTCAAACCCCTAAGCACTGACCTTGCGGTGATTAAGCAAGATGTCTGGCAAATCCGGAAGAGGGTAGTGTCACAACCAGACATCTGAGAAGCTCTGACAGATGCCTTTCAGAACCTCCTCCTTGACCTTTCTTTGTTTTGGTTTTCAGTTCCTCATCTTGTTAGCCTCTCTCAGCTGTCTTGTAGTTGGACTGTTGCATCCCTTTAAATTCCTCCCCATAATGCATTAGTGTGCGGTTTATACAACTTCCTGGAGTGTGTGTGCATGCTGATCCTATTTCCCAGTCTTCTAGAAGATAAGTGTTGTACATTCATTTGTGATTTTCTGCTTGCTGGATCCCAGGTGACCCTGACTCCCTTCGTGTCTAGCGTAGGGAGCCGGTGGTCGTGTCCCCTCACCATTGTAGGGTGTTCAGGTGTTATATAGTCGAGGTACGAGGATATGCTATCATCCACCATTTGGGTGTTCGCATAGGCTGAGCAGTCAGGGAGAGTGCCAGGTCTTATGCAGGGGTCTCCCTTTTGTTCCTTAGTTTTGGATCCAGTGAGTCATAGATTCATTTTGCATTGTCTTGCACTGTACACCTTCCGTGACATTATAAACCGCCAAAACCGTCTCAAGCATGGATCTGGTTTCACTTTTGACTGAACGCTTTCAGGGTCTTTCATTTGAGGTAGCTGATCTCCGTAAGACTCTTTCTCGGTTTCTAGTGACCGGTTCAGCTTGCGTTCATGGAGTTTGCTCTGAGCCTTAGATCTCGCTCCCTGATACGTTCTCCAGGGGTAGTGAGAATTTTGTGCGTTTGAGAGAGGCTTGCAAACTCCATTTTCACCTTCTTCCCCATTCCTCTGGTGATGAGGAACGGAGGGTGGGGATCATTATATCGCTGCTCAGGGGAAACGCTCAGTCGTGGGCCTTTTCGCTGCCGGTGGGGGCACGGCCCCTCCGTTCAGTGGATGAATTATTTTTAGCCCTGGGTCAGATATATGATGATCCGGATCGTGTTGCTTTGGCTGAGTCTAGACTACGTCTGTTATGCCAGGGTAAACAATCCGCAGAGATATACTGCTCAGAATTTTGGAGATGGGCAGCTGATACTGGTTGGAATGATGCTGCACTCAGAAGTCAAATTTTCCATGGTCTTTCAGAGGGATTAAAAGATGCATTTGCGTTTCATGAGAGGCCTATCTCGTTCGACTCTGCTTTGTCTCAGGCCGTTCGTATTGACAGGCGTCTAAGAGAGAGAGTAGAAATCTCTCCTTTCAGTCATACTCAGTCCCAGGACAGTGCAGCGGTCTCATTCTGTGCGCAGGTGTCTCAGTCAGTGTCAGCCCCTTCTGAGCAGGAGCCCATGCAGCTTTGGTTGATTGACTCTGACAATAGAAGATTCAGCCCGCATGGGAAGGTTTGTTTTTGTTGTGGAGGTATAAATCATTTGGCAAATGTTTGTCCCTCTAGGAGATTCAGGCAGTTTTCTGGGAGTAATAAAGAAACTAAAAGGAAAAAATCTTTTAAAAATGTTCCATCTGTTACTATTGGCAGGGTTGAGGCAGAAATTGAAGGTTTTCCGTTTGCGTGTAGTTCCTGTTTTGTCCTGCCTGCCAGGGTGGCGCTAGAGAGCAAGGACATTTTTTGTGAGATTTTTGTAGATAGTGGAGCAGCTGTCAATCTCATTGATAATCATTTTGCGATAACTCATGGTTTCCAGGTATGCACTTTGGGAAAGGATATTCCTGTTTTTGCTATTGATTCCGTTCCACTGTCTCAGAAATCGTTAAAGGGCATAGTTCACAATATTCCATTTGATACTCATGTTGAGGATGTGTCATGTTTCGTCCTTAGTGGATTACCTACTCCTCTTGTGTTGGGGCTACCCTGGCTCACTAAACATAACCCCACCATTGATTGGCAAGCGAGGCAGATAAATGGTTGGAGTGACTTTTGCAGAGAGAATTGCCTCACGACATCTGTTACTGAGGTTTCTACTAAGACTGTACCACCTTTTCTCTCTGAATTTTCGGATGTCTTCTCTGAGAGTGGAGTTCAGGATTTGCCCCCGCACAGGGAGTACGATTGCCCTATTAATCTCATCCCAGGCGCCAAGCTGCCTAAATCTCGTTTATACAATCTTTCCCAACCTGAAAGGGTCGCTATGCGTGCTTATATCTCTGAGAGTCTGTGAAAAGGACACATACGACTCTCGAAGTCACCTGTTGCCGCTGGTTTTTTCTTTGTTAAGAAAAAATATGGTTCTTTAAGACCTTGTCTGGATTTCAAGGAGTTGAACAGTATCACTATTCGTGACCCTTATCCGCTTCCTCTGATCCCGGACCTGTTTAGCCAGATTGTTGGGGCTAAAGTCTTTTCCAAATTAGATCTAAGAGGGGCATACCAGCTGGTCAGGGTCAGAGAAGGAGGCGAATGGAAAACGGCCTTCAATATCCCTGAGGGCCATTTTGAGAATTTGGTTATGCCTTTTGGTTTGATGAATGCCCCAGCCGTTTTTCAGCATTTCGTGAACAGCATTTTTTATCATTTAATGGGAAAATTTGTATTAGTGTATTTGGATGACATTTAGATTTTTTCTCCTGATTTCAAAACTCATAAGGAACACTTACGTCAGGTTTTGCTCATACTGCATGAGAATAAATTATATGCAAAACTGGAAAAATGTGTGTTTGCGGTTCCAGAAATTCAATTTCTGGGGTTTCTTCTCTCCACTTCTGGTTTTCGCATGGACCCCGAGAAGGTCCGCGCTGTGCTTGAGTGGGAGCTTCCTGAGAATCAGAAGGCGCTGATGCGTTTTTTGGGCTTTGCCAATTATTACAGGAAGTTTATTTTGAATTATTCCTCTATTGTTAAACCACTCACTGATATAACCAGAAAGGGGGTAGATTTTTCTTCCGCTCCCATCTTGGTACAACCTGATATTTCTCTACCCTTCATAGTTGAGGTTGATGCTTCTGGGGTGGGTGTGGGTGCGGTCTTGTCTCAGGGTTCCTCTCCTGCCAAATGGCTACCGTGTGCCTTTTTCTCGAAGAAACTCTCCTCCGCAGAGAGAAATTACGATGTGGGAGATAGGGAATTGTTGGCCATCAAGTTGGCTTTTGAGGAATGGCGCCATTGGCTAGAGGGAGCCAGACACCCTATTACCGTGTTTACTGACCATAAAAATCTGGCCTACTTGGAGTCAGCCAAGCGTCTGAACCCGAGACAGGCCAGATGGTCTTTGTTATTTTCAAGGTTTAATTTTGTTGTCACGTTCCGCCCTGGGGTTAAGAATGTGAAGGCAGATGCCCTGTCATGTTGTTTTCCTGGAGGTGGGAATTTTGAAGACCCGGGTACCATTTTGGCTGAAGGTGTGGTAGTCTCTGCTCTTTTTCCTGAATTGGAGGCAGAGGTGCAGGCAGCCCAGTCAGAGGCTCCTGATCTTTGTCCTCCTGGGAGGTTGTTTGTGCCTCTCGCTTTAAGACACAAGATTTTTAAGGAACACCACGATACGGTCCTTGCTGGGCACCCGGGGGCAAGAGCGACAGTGGATCTCATCGCTCGGAGATTCTGGTGACCCTGACTCCCTCTGTGTCTAGCGTAGGGAGCCAGTGGTTGTGTCCCCTCACTATTGTAGGGTGTTCAGGTGTCATATAGTCGAGGTACGAGGATATGCGATCATCCACCATTGGGGTGTTCGTATAGGCTGAGCAGTCAGGGAGAGTGGCAGGTCTTATGCAGGGGTCTCCCTTTTGTTCCTTAGTTTTGGATCCAGTGAGTCATATATTCATTTTGCATTGTCTTGTTTCCTGTACACCTTCCGTGACAGGTAGAATCCCTTGAAGACTCCCAAATGGCCATAGTGAGACATCAATTGACGGTCTCTCAACCATATAAGCTCTATCCAGAGCACTCTGAACTCTCTCTACTGTGCTATAGAAGACCAATAAAATAGCGGGTGGCGCAACAACTTCCGCGGCATATCAGAATTTATCGCCGAAAACGATATCCCGCACACCATAATCCAGATTTGCTTGTCCTTTCTGGGACCCGACTCAGCCCACAATGTAATCCTGGAAAGGGCACACAGGGCTCTGCGACCCAAACAGGCAACCTCTGCCCCACCTAAAGATATAATATGCAAATATTTGAGCTTTCTGGTGAAAGAAGCCATTCTGTCTAAAGCTCGTATGGCCAGAGAAGTGATGTGCGAAGGCCATGACATTTCTATATTCCAAGATCTGGCTCAAACAACCTTGAAAAAGAAGAGAGCCCTAAAGCTCTTGACCGACTGGCTCAGATCCCATAATGCACCGTATAGACAGGCCTTTCCTTTCGGTCTCTCCTTCTTCTATGAAGGTCGCAGAATGACAGTATCAACATTTGAGGACTTGGTTCAAGCCTACGAGCACTTAAACATCGGTCCATTGGATATACAGAACTGGGATCCCATCCAGGACTTAACATCTCTCCCAAACTTACCATCACACGTCCAATGGGAAAGGCAACATACTCCAAGATCCAACAAGAACAAGAGAGATGTCTCGATCTCTACCCCCAGACAGAAGATTACCCATGGCAGAGGGAGAATGACTTACGTGTATGTTCTTCTATATATGACACTCTCAGAGTCAGATTAGATGTTACCAGGTCTCCTAACTCCTTATTCAATCTATTCTATACTTCTGACATCATTTCCTAGTGCATTATATGGATATATATCCTAATTTTATTAATCCTCCTATTGCTTTACCTGGATCACTGTCCTGCCATAGGGTGATATTTAAATATCACTAACATTCCCCTGTCACTCACATCCTTAAAGTATCGTGCACTTGCACAATTGATATTTCTTATACCTATTTCAACCTGTTGTTTATGTTTATTTGTTGTTTGTATTTCAAAACACTTATGTTGATTTCCTCCTAGACGCTCATACACCCCCATTTTGTTAGAGGATCTAATGCTCACCTTTTGGGAAATATCTTGTTCACATAATGGTATACCTCCTCAGATGCATAAGGACTCTTTCACACTTGCGTTGTCCGGATCCGGCGTGTACTCCACTTGCCGGAATTACACGCCGGATCCGGAAAAACGCAAGTTTACTGAAAGCATTTGAAGGCGGATCCGTCTTCAAAATGCGTTCAGTGTTACTATGGCAGCCAGGACGCTATTAAAGTCCTGGTTGCCATAGTAGGAGCGGGGAGTGGGGGAGCGGTATACTTACAGTCCGTGCGGCTCCCGGGGCGCTCCAGAATGACGTCAGAGCTCCCCATGCGCATGGATGACGTGCTATGCGATCACGTCATCTATGCGCGTGGGGCGCCCTGACGTCACTCTGGAGCGCCCCAGGAGCCGCACGGACGGTAAGTATGCTGCTCCCCCGCTCCCCACTACACTTTACCATGGCTGCCTGGACTTTAGCGTCCCGGCAGCCATGGTAACCATTCAGAAAAAGCTAAACGTCGGATCCGGCAATGCGCCGAAACAACGTTTAGCTTAAGGCCGGATCCGGATCAATGCCTTTCAATGGGCACTAATTCCGGATCGGCCTTGCGGCAAGTCTTCAGGATTTTCGGCCGGAGCAAAAAGCGCAGCATGCTGCGGTATTTTCTCCGGCCAAAAAACGTTCCGTCCCGGAGCTGAAGACATCCTGATGCATCCTGAACGGATTTCACTCCATTCAGAATGCATTAGGATAAAACTGATCAGGATTCTTCCGGCATAGAGCCCCAACGACGGAACTCTATGCCGGAAGAAAAGAACGCAAGTGTGAAAGAGCCCTAACTCAGACCTTTTGACGCTAACCATGGCTGGCCCATTGTTCAAACTGAAGCGAGATGACAGATCTGGTAGTAGCCTCTTTTAATGTCAAGGGCTTCAATGCCCCCTCCAAAAGGTGCCAAACTTTTTCCTTTAAAAAAAAAAATTGTACTATTCTCTACCTACAGGAAACACACTTCAAATTTAACCGATATCCGGACCTCTCTCGCTCCAGTTTCCCTATGTGGTTCCACTGCGGATCAAATACCTCTGCTTCTAGAGGGTTTAGTATAGGATTTAGCAGAAATACTTCATTTCAATATTGCTCTCATATTCAAGATGCTGAAAGAAGATATATAATGTTAAAAGTCTCTATAGCTAACTATATGTATACATTTACTGTATCAACAAATATGCTCCCAATGTCAATCAAGTCACATAGTTTTGCAATCTTTTTACGATCATTGAATCCTTCAAAATAAGGCATCGTCATCATGGGCTGGTGACTTTAATGTTACACTGAACCCTCTTTTGGACTCCTAATCCTAAAAGTCAGCCCTGTCACAGAGAGCCCTTAGCTACCTTGATAAAGTGATATGTAATCTACACTTAGTTGATATTTGGAGAATCCTAAACCCCTCCGAAAGGGACTATACCTACTTCTCAAATGTCCACGGTTTATACCAAATACTAGATTATTTGCTAATATCTAGAGAGCATCTCCAGTTGAGGTTCTAGACCACGTATAGATTCTATTCAGCTCTCAGATCACTCCCCAATATTTATATCTATCACCACACCTCTAGTATCCCCAAAAATCTTCAAATGGAGACTCAATGAGCAACTAATCTTCTCAACTGAAAGCAGGGCTAAAGTAAAAAAAAAAAAACTCTTGATGATTTATTTTCTCTAAACTCTCTACCAGACACCTCCCCTTACATCCTATGGGATGTCCACAAGGCGTACATGCGCGGCCAATATATTAGTCTTGGGTCTCTCCTTAAAAAACAGAAATCGGCCCGGATTGATGCTCTCCTGTCAAATACAGAAACTAGAAGCCTTACATAAAAATCTCTCTCGGAACAGCACCTTTCCAAGCTCAATACACTACGTGCTGAACTGAAAAATCACTTGAGCACAGCTTCGGCCAAATATTTCCTCAATTCACAATATAAATATTTTGCCCATAGGGACAAAACCTCAACATTTATGATGAATAGGATTAGACAAAGGAAGGCACAAAATCATGTCTGCAAAATCTATTAAAAATTGAGGTGACATAGCTATAACAACATAGTTTCAGGACTTCTACCAATCGCTATTTAACATTCCCCAGACAACACCGAAAGATGGTGCCCCTTCTAATTTAGAAGCCATAAATTTATTTCTTGATAAAGTAACACTCCCCAAACTAGATCAGTCCCAGAGTGACATTCTAGGAGCCCCTTTTACACCTGATGAATTAAATGAAGCTATCATGCAACTTCCTAATGGTAAGGTGCCGGGCCCCGATGGCCTTCTAGCCCAATACTACCGTACATTCAGTAAATCCCTTATCCCCCATCTACTAGCTGTTTTTAACCAGTCTCTCCAAGGTTGTCCCCTAACCCTCAACATAACGAAAGCACATATATCCATCATCCCTAAAGAGGCAAAGGATCCGGCTCACTGTGCAAACTACAGCCCTATTTCTTTATTGAATATGGACTTAAAGCTACTGGCTAAAATGCTGGCCAACCATCTCTCCCCACCCTTCATTGAGTCATGGAGACCAGATGAGATTCATTGTGGGCAGAGAAGGTGAAGATAACTTGGCAAGGATTGTCAATGCCATATGCCACGCTAAAAAGTATTCACATCCCTTGATCCTTCTTAGCAACAAAGCCAAGAAAGCCTTTGATAGGATTTGCTGGGACTTCTTACGTCTTACCCTAGTAAAATTCGGCCTTCCTGACCCCTTTATCCAAGCTATTATTTTATATAAATGCTCCGGCATCAGTGCTTGTGAACGAGTCTATCTCGCCTTCCTTTCCTATCAGGAACGGAACTCGCCAAAGCTCGCCTCTGGTCTTTGTGATGATTATGGAACTACTTCTCCAATCCATCCGTCAGGACAACAAAATTGAAGGTGTTAAACTAGGGAACCACGAGCACAAGGTCGCTGCATTTGCCGACGACCTCCTAATACTAACCACTAACCCAATAATCTCTTTACCTCACATTTACGACCAGTTGGAAAGATTTAGTCCACTTTCTAACTTTAAAATTTAATATTAATTTAATTATTCAAAAATAATTCCACCTCAATCACACCCCATTATTACAGTCCATGCAAAACCAACTGACTAACCTACAACTCCCAACACT